>NW_024104728.1:0-276626 GCF_003945595.2 Pipra filicauda
ACCGCAGCAAAGGGCTTCTTTTATTTGCCAGTGGCTCCCTGCCTCCCTTGGCTCTGTGTGATGCTGGGGACAGGGGTGGTGGGAGCTGTCGCAGGGGATTGGCCCTGGGATGCTGAGCAGGTCCCAGGGCTGCTGAGCTGGAGGTGTGGGAGGACCAGAATAGAATCACGGAATCGTTAAAGTCGGAAAAGACTTCCAGGATTGTCGAGTCCAACCCGAGGTCCCCGTGGGGCTGGAATTCATCTCACCTGGGTGCTCCCTGGCTGAGCCTCAGCTCCCTTGGGTGGGGGTTGTTATCTGCCAAAGGGACTCGTGCTGAGCACAGACCCAGGGGCTGCAGGTTCTGGGGAGATCCTGGGCGAGTTTAACACGAATCCCTTCACCCTGAGGAGCCCCCCCCCGGGGAGGAGCCCACAGAGGACCCCCCCCAGCATCCAGAGGGGCCAAGCAGGTCCAACTGCTCAGTGCTCAGGTCCTGCCCACCAGAGCCACGTCCTGGGGCCTGCGACCCAGCCCTGACACACCAGCAGAGGAAAACAATCCCAGCAGTTCTCTGCACACCAAAACCAGCTGGAGCTTTGCCTCGGCACCCACGGGAAGCCCCCGGTGTCCCACGGGATGTGGGTGTTCTCTCCTGGCATGAGCAGTGCCTGGCTGGTGGGGAAGGTGGTCCAGCAGAGTGGCCCCAGCTCTCACATTGCTCCTCTGCCACGGGTTGTTGCCCTTTGGCAATGGCACGGGGAGATGCCAACCCTCCAGGGCCAGCCCCTCTCCACAGCTGGTGGCTGTTCTGCCATGGGATTCTCCTTCCTGAGCTCTGGATTTGTCCATGCTCTCCTGGGAGGGAGCAGCATGGAAACACCAAGGACACATGGGGAAACTTGCCTTCCCACGCTGGAAAAAGCTCCTTCTGCAGCCACAGGAGAGGGATGAATCCTTCCCTCTGCGCTGCCAGAGAGGAGCCAGGGGCTGGGAATGGTTTCAAACTGCCAGAGGGCAGGGTTAGATGGGATACTGGGGAGAAATTGTTCCCTGTGAGGAGGCCCTGGCACTGGTTTCCCAGAGCAGCTGTGGCTGCCCCATCCCTGGAAGTGTCCAAGGCCAGGCTGGACAGGGCTTGGAGCCACCTGGGCTAGTGGGAGGTGTCCCTGCCCATGGCAGGGGGTGGGACTGGATGGGCTTTAAGGTCCTTTTCCAACCCAAATCCATGAGTCTGTGATTCTATGATCTCCCTCTTCATTTCTGGGAGCAAAAAAAATCATCCTTTTCACTTATTGCACCCAAAGCTCGGGCTTTTGCTTCACAAGCCACACATAGAGCAGCCCCAGGAGCTGCATTAAACCACATGAAATGCCCTGGAGCACCAGAGCAGGCACGGACAGTGGAGCTGCAGGCTGGAACTCAGCGGCCTTTGCTGGATTTCAGGGACAGCAGCAGGGCTGGGGCTCTCTGGGGCTGGGATAAGCAGCACCAGGGTATTTATGGCTCTTGCTGCAGAGCTCTAACCAGAGCTATCAGCTTCCCACCACAATGCGCCCAATCGTTTGAAATTTAAAACAAAATGTAAAACAAGGAATAATGGTAACAAAAAAGGCTTAATTAATTGAAGTAAATTGCATCACAATAGTGATTTCTCAGTAACATGGCTAAGTGCCCCATTATTCTGATTTCACTCAGTATTCATGGATACTAAATAAATCACAGGCCCTGCACTTCCAGCCTGCTGCAGAGGGGCAGGGGGATGGAGGTCCTGCCATCTCCCCCTCTATCCATCGATATCCCAGCACTTCCCGCCTTAAATGGCAGCCAGAAAAATGACCATCAAAAGGAATTAATCCTACAGCAGGGTTTGGTGTTCTTTTATTTTGTTGTTGTTTTTGGTTGGTTGGTTGGTTGTTTTCTTTTTTCTTTTTTTAACCTTTGCAAAAATTTCCCCCGGAGATTCCCCAGGAAGGTTTTTTTCCCCGCTTGTTTCCCCCTCGGTGCTGCCCTGGTCTGGGTTATCAATATCCTATTACTGCCAGTTTTTTTGAAATCATTTATTCTCCCACCGCTCGAGCTGCCCGGTTGCCCCCAGCAGGGACGGGTTTGGCTCAGCACAGCTCCACAGCCCCGGGGTTGGCAGCTCCCTGGGCATCCTTGGGGGGTTGGCAGGGGCAGGGGAGCTGGCACCCGGTGCCCAGGACCACGGTGAGGCCGGGGACAGCAGCTGGGTCAAGGAGCACACTTGGGAGCTCATGGCTTTGCTGTTTCTGCCTAGATCCACGTTTATCCAGAGCCCATCCGGCTCCAGGAGCCCTGTGAGTGCCACCCAGAGCAGCTTTGAGCTGACAAACCATCTCGGTGGTTTGATGGGATGCCGAGCTGGAAAGACGTCCGGAAAGCTGAGGAGAGGAGGAGGAGGATGCTGGACCGCTGCCTGCAGCCACAACACCTGGAGAGGGGTCCTGAGTGGGACATCCCCAGCGTGGATCCAGCCGCGGCTTTGTTCTCCCGCCCTCGCTGATCACGCCGGGCTGGGAAGCGCTGCTGGATGCACCAAGCGCGAGCAGCCCGGAGGCATCTCCTCCAGGAGCCTAATGATGGAAAAACACCTGTGAGGTGCTGCGGCCCCGTCCCTCCTCCCCGCCCGAGCAGGGCTTGGTACGGCCAGCCTTGATTTCGACGGCAGGACAATGAGAATCAGCAGCGAGGAGGGGTCGGGGGTGGCAGGAGGGGGGTGGTACGTGCAGACCCTGCGACAAAGAGGCCTGGTCATCCCGCGGCTCAGCGGGATCCCACCCCGGGATCCGCTCCCAGGATCCCATCGGTTCCCACGGGGGTCCCCGGCTGCTCGGGGGAGGTGACGCTCGGCAGCCCCGCGGAGTCCCCGCTCGGCGCGGGGGCTTTGCCTCCTCTCCTCCCCTCGAAAGCAGCGTCCCTGCTCTCCCCTCAAGAATCCCTCGAGCCCCCATCCCCAAATCCCACCCGGGGCCAGCCCGGCCACCCCACCCCTGTGCGATTCCTCTGGAGCGGCGGCTGCTGCGAGGGGCCCGGGAATCAATTAATCAATGGCAATCAAGATCCCAAGGTGCAATCATAATTAATGTTCATCCCTGATTGATCATGTCGTGGTTTCGCCGTGTTCACGTGAGCTGGGATGAGAAAACCGACTGTCCAGCAGTGCCTCTGCAGATCCCTTCCCGTTCCCAGGGCTCCCCAGGGTGTCCCTCTCCTGCAGGGGGGACAGAGGTGACACCTCAGGAGAGCTGAGGAGCCGTCTGGGGAGACGTGGGACCTCGGGGGGAGTTGGATCTGCCGGGAGCAGGGTGTTTGTGCACAGGGCAGGTGACAGGGGTGCTCTGGGAGGGCACCAGGGTGTCACCCATCGGGTGGGTGTCACCACTGGGTGCCACAGGCAGCACCGGGGGGGGGTGTGTGTGTGTGCAGCCTCTTCCCCAGCTCGTCACTGCCAGGAAGAGGAACTGCAGGGCTCTGCCCAGAGCTGGCTGGGAGCCCTCGGAGTGTCACAAACCCAGTGTAACTAGACTTGGATCAATCCGTCAATGCGCAGCGGTGGTTAAATAGTGCTGTGCTCACCTCCCTCCAATTAAACTATCATTTCTGATAGATCCCTTTGTGCCTCCTCCCCCCGGAGGGCTGCTCGGCCCGAGGGCGATGATGATGATGGTGGTGGTGGCCACAGCACGGAGGAAGCTCCTTCCTCCTGCCGCAGATCCCCGCTGGCCGTGGGCACGGTGCTCCGGAGGGATGGGAAGGTTCCTCCAGGGTGGCTGCAGTGCTTGGAAGCCCAGGAGAGGACGAGCCCCGGGGACCACCTGTAGTTCCGTTCCCGGGTGCAGATGGGAGCGGTGGGAGCAGGAGGCTGTGCTGGTGGCACAGTTCTCCTGTGTCCCATGTGCTGCTGGGTGATCCCTGCCCGTGGATGGGGCAGGGGGAGCAGCCCCACTCCCGGAGCTCCTGGATACTCCCCTGCCCTCTGGGTCAGGGACTCCACTCCAGAGCTCGCACTGGCTTCAATCCCTCACCCCCTGTGTGGGCCCTGGCTGCTTCCTCAGCACCCTCTGGAATCAGCTGGGCAACTGCAGCACATGGGGCTCCGTCTGGTCCCTCCAGTCCCACTAGGAATTCAGGATAGGGCTCAGCCCCATCTCAGCCCCCCAGAAAGCTCAGAGCCCCCCTCTGCCCCACAGACCTTTGTCTGCAGCCTCACACTCACAGCTTGGGGGATGCCAAAATTTCTCCTCCTCTCCCACTTCTGAGGGGCTGCAGGGGGGTGCCTGGCTCGGGGGGGCTGTCCAGGGGCCACTCCACAGGGTGCAGAAGTTGGGGGGTGCCCGGGGGGCGCAGCAGCAGCAGGGCCTGGCGGGAGCCCATGAAGCAGAGCCGGGTATTGATTTCCCATTGATCCCATGCAACCACATTCTGCAGCGGCTGCTGTCCTACATTTCAATCCCACACCTTCGCCTCTGACTTTAATGGGCTTCATCACAGCCCAAAGCTTTATTTAACCAAGAGGGGAGGGAACGGCGGGCGGCTGCCAGAAATCAGAGCAAGCAGGGCCCCCGGGGTCTGCCTGGATCCCTCTGGATCCCTCCCAGCTGCCCCGAGCACTGGACGGGTTTCCTGAGCGTTTTGGGGGATGTGGGTGCACCCACACAGCCCTGATGGGAGGGTGCTCTGGGTGCTGGTGACAGCACTCCTCTCTCCAGCAGCTCTTCCACCCCGAGGTCTCTCCCCACCCCATCCCTGCTGCACCTGCACGGCTCCATCTCCCGAACAAAGGGCTCCAACCGCTGCCGGAAGGGCAAAACGAAGCTCCACCTTAGCGGGGATGTGCATAATGATGAGTGTGGAGGCTCTGCACACCCACCCAGCCCCAGATGTGAGGCTGCAGACAGCACACGTACCCCCCCGACAGCTGGAAGATGAATATGGAGGAGCTGGATCCGGTTAGGGATGCCTGCGTCTTCCAGGGGCGTTCCTCGAGCATCCATCAATGCAGATCGATGTACGGGGATACAAAATGTGGGGATCCAGCTCCTGCTGGCAGCCCGGGGAGTGGGAAGCAGGGAGACAGTGCAGGCAGAGCAGGGAAACACAGGGAGAAGCAGCTGGGAACGGGGTTGCACCCGGGAGTGGGGATGGAGAGGGTGGGAGCATCAGCCAAACCCTCCTGGACAAGGATCCAGAGGTGGGAGAAGGAGCCAGTGGAAAGGAGGGATGGTCGGTGCTCATGGGCTGCTCAGGCCTCCTGCCCTGGTAGAGGCAGGGCAGTGTCCTTCCTCCTCCTTTTCCAGGTTATCCTGGACTGTGTGGGTGACAGGCACTGACATGCCAGGCTGGTGAGTATTCCAACAATCCCAAAATGTCTCCCCAGAGGCTGCCAGTAGCTCAGGGGAGCTATGGCTGGGAGCAGGACACGAGAGCAGCAGGGGTGGAGGAGCTGGGTGAAGGTGGGTGGGGAGACCTGGGAGCAGGAGGGATGGAGGAACTGGGAGGAGGAAGAGATGGAGGAACTGGGAACAGAAGGGATGGATGAACTGGGAGCAGGAGGGATGGAAGAACTGGAGTTAGGAGGGATGGAGGACCTGGGAGCAGGAGGAATGGAGGAACTGGGAGCAGGAGGGATGGAAGAACTGGAATCAGGAGGGATGGAGGAACTGGGAGGAGGAAGAGATGGATGAACTGGAAGCAGGAGGGATGGAGGAACTGGAATCAGGAGGAATGGAGGAACTGGGAGCAGGAAGGATGGAGAACTTGGGCAATGGGAAGTACCCAAGAACACCAGACTCTCCCGGTGGCTGCTGGCTCAGAGTCCAGCTCCAGGACTCATCTCAAGAAGCCTTTTAGCACTGATTTCCATGGGAGAAGCTTGAAGCCAACGTCAGTCTCTTCAAAAGAGTCCCCACTGCCATCCCCCTGTTCCCAGGCAGCTCGGAGGGGCTGAGGGAACCTCTCTGCAGGGCTGGCTCTGCATCCTCCAGCCCACGCTCCTGCTCTCCCTGGGGCAGAATATGGATGCTGTGTTTATTTTTGATTTATGCCAAGGCGAAAAAGAAATACATTTTCTTCAATTATTAATCAGCGAGGTGTGAGAGGGGGACACGAGCTGGAAATTAACTCTGTGACCTTTGGGGGGGGTTGCCTCCCTGCCTCCCCCCACTCTGGAGCCCAGAGCATTTTACCCAGAGTATTTTCCCAACCCTCTCAGCAGGAGCGGGGCTGCTCCTGTGACCAGCCCTGGGCAGACACCCCCAGACGTGCTGAGGGGGTTTAGATGATGGGGACCGTGTGTGATGCAGGGAGCCCAGCCCCAGGCCCAGGCTGGGCCTCCAAAGCCATCCTGGCCACCTGGATGTATGTTCAGAGCCTCCCCATCCACCTGTGGATGGCCTGAGCCCAAAGGGTGTCCATGATCCTGATCAACCTTCCCTTCCCTGCTCTGTCCCACCACACCTCCCTCGATGCCTCTGGGTATCTGGCTGTCCCTGGGTACCACAGAATCCCAGGATCACTGAGTTTGGAGAAGACCTCTCAGCCCATGGATCCACCCTGTGCCCAGTGCCCACCTTGTCCCCCAGCCCAGAGCACTCAGTGCCAGGTCCAGTCCTTCCTTGGACACCTCCAGGGGTGGGGACTCCACCACCTCCCTGGGCAGCCCCTGCCAATGCCTGACCACCCTTTCCAGGAAGAAATTCCTCCTGATGTCCAACCTGTACCTCCTCTGGTGCAGCTTTGGGTTGTTTTCCCTTGTCCTGTCCCTTGTTCCCTGGGAGCAGAGCTCGACCCCTCTCCCTGCTCTCCCCTCCCATCAGGGAGTTATAGAGAGTGAGAAGGTCCCCCCGAGCCTCCTTTTCTCCAGGCTGAGCCCCCCCAGCTCCCTCAGCTGCTCCTGCTGCCCCAGCCCCTTCCCCAGTTCTGTTCCCTTCCCTGCACACGCTCCAGCCCCTTCCCCAGTTCCATTCCCTTCCCTTGAGGGCTCCAGCCCCTCAAGGTCCTTCTTGCTGTGAGGGGTCCAGAGCTGGGCACAGCACTGAGGGTGGGGTGTCACCAGTGCTGTGCAGGGAGGGACAATCACTGCCCTGGTCCTGCTGGTCCTACTGTTTTTGACACAAGCCAGGAGATGCCCTTGGCCTTCTTGGCCACCTGGTCCTGCCATGCACAGGGGCAGCACAGGACACCCCGACCCCACCTCTGCTCCCACACAGCGACTGTCCCCTGGGGAGAGACACAGACCCTCTGGGGAGCAGATCAGGTGCCCCACAGCTCCCCACACCCACCTGGGTGCCCTCAGTGGGCTCTGAGCCAGGACAGACACCACTTCTCCCCCTCCCTCCTTTGGCTCTTGGCTTCTGCTCTTGGCACGGGATGGGCACCCATCTGAGGAGGCTTTGGCAAGGAGGCTGCTGGGCAGGACAGAGGAGGATTTTTGGACTGCTCCTCCACTCTGCTGCCTTGAAAACACCCCCCAAGCCAACAGGCGAGGCCAGAGCTCGACGCGGACGGGCGGAGAGGCCCCGAACTCCAAGAACTCCACGTTGGCCTCGGGAAGTTGGAGCGTCCCCGGCGCAGGCGCGGCGCGGCCTCCCTGCCCCCTCCTGTGCCGCTGCCTCCCCCCTCCCCGAAAGCAGCACTGCGGCAGCAGCACCAGCAAACTGATCAAGGCCCGGGGCTGATCAATAGGGTATCGAGCTCTCTGCAAGGTACGCTGAGTTTTGCGGATTCAGTGGTAACCTCACGCCGAGCTGCCTCCTTCTCCCCCAGCACCGCCACCCCCAGCGCCAGCTGTGCCACCTTCTCCCTCTGGGCTGTGCCACCTTCTCCCTCTGGGCTGTGCCACCTTCTCCCTCTGGGCTGGCAGGGACGCTCAGCCTGCTCCCAGGAGGAAGCAGAGACCTTGCAGGCTCCAGCCCCTGGTGGCACTTCCAGAATGGTCCCAGGGGGGTTTCGTCACAGTGGGGTCATTCCGCAGTCTTGGGAACCGGGGCAGCTCGTGGGGTTCAGAGAGTCTTTAGAGAGGTGCATCCAAGCTGTGAGATTCCCAGGGATGGCAATGGATGAGCTGGGATTGTTGTGATGGTGGGAAGGAGAGGGCTGAGAACACCTCAGGGTGTCCTTGACCAGCAGCGTGAGGGAGGGGATCCACTCCCTCTGCTCCACTCAGGTGAGACTCCACCTGCAGAGCTGCCTCCAGCCCTGGGGAACAACAGCAGGAGGTTGTGGAGATGATGGAGGAAGTCCAGAGGAGGCCACGGAGATGCTCCAGGGCTGGAGCCCCTCTGCTCTGGAGCCAGGCTGGGAGAGCTGGGGGGGTTCACCTGGAGGAGAGAAGGATCCAGGGAGAGCTGAGAGCCCCTTGCAGGGTCTAAAGGGGCTCCAGGAGAGCTGGAGAGGGACTGGGGACAAGGGATGGAGGGACAGGACAAGGGGAATGGCTTCCCAGTGCCAGAGGGCAGGGTGAGATGGGATATTGGGAAGGAATTGTTGGCTGTGAGGGTGGGGAGGGGCTGTCCCAGGTTTCCCAGAGCAGCTGTGGCTGCCCCTGGATCCCTGGAAGTGTCCCAGGCCAGGTTGGACGGGGCTTGGAGCCACCTGGGCTAGTGGAAGGTGTCCCTGCCCAATGGCAGGGGGTGGCACTGGATGGGTTTTGAGGTCCCTCCCAACCCAAACCCTCCTGTGAGAACCATCTGTGCCTCATGGGACTGAGCTGAGGGCGATGGTGGGAGGGGGGAACCCTCCGGCAGCCCCTCCTTGGATGGAAAGTGCAGGAGGATCAAGGACCCACCCCCCGCTCTGTGGCACTGCAGGAGGTGTCCCTGGAACCCTGGCTGGGTGTTCCTGGGCTGCAGCTCCCAGGAGAAGCCCACGGGATGCGCTCCTGGCTCAGGGGCCGCCCGAGGCCCGCGCGGAGCTTCTGATGGAAAAGGATTTCCACGTTTAACATCCCCCCAGCTCGCTGACAGGCACGAGGGGAGGGATGAGGAAGGCAGATAGCCCGGAGAGGCTGATAAGGTGCTGGGGAAGATAACACAGGAATTGAACCGGGCTCCATGTGGAGAGCTGCTGCCTTAAACGTGTCCCAACCCCTCGGCTCCCGCGGCACGGATGGATGTTACACCTTGAGAGGTAAAAATAGCACATTTAATGAAGCTGGGAAAACGTCAATTGTGTTTTGTTGGAATTGCAGAGACCTCATTTCCACGTTGCCCATGAAAATGCGTCGGCTTTGGAACAGATATGAAAGCTCCACATGTTGATCTGCAAAATGAGCTTTGAGCAAGAAAACCAGTAGAAACCAAACAAAAAAACCCCGTTGTTCCATGACCCCAGGTTTGACCTTTATTGCTCTAACACAGCTCAGGTCTTCAGATTTTGGTCACCTGAGAAAAAAAAAAAAAGTTAGTGTATTTTAACCCTGCTGAATTTTTAATAGAAATTTCCAAACTGAATTCTGCTCCAGAATTGTGGGAATGTGTGGTGGAGGGGATGGAGGACAAGCCAGGGCTGCAAATGGATTTAGAGGAGCAGGGATGGACCATTTGCCTCTCCAACGCTGCCTTTGATTTAGGAGAGGGGAAATATCTGTCTCTGGAGAGGAAGGAAATGTCTTTGCTCACTTTAGCCCGGAGGGAAGGATGTGTCCTGGCCATTGTCCCAGTGCCACTCCAGGAGGATGGCGCTGGTATGGATTTTTGAGGGAGGAGGGCGGTGGGGAGGGCGGGGGACGCTCCCGCTGCCGTTTCGTTTCCCTCAGCAGCGCTGCGCTCACGCGCTCTCCAACAGGCCCATCCGTCACGCTCCTCGTTAGGGAAAATCCATTTTAAAAATCTCTAATTTTTATTTTAAAGTCTAATAGAGCTCGGTGGTAATTTTCACTTTAAATAACGATTACACGCCCTGGAGCACAAGGTGTGCCTGGGCTGCAGCCCCAGAGCCCCCGCCAGCGGGGCCCTGCCTGCTCCCTCCTCTGCAGGCAGGGCCCGAGTGACGCTGCTCGGAGCTCCACCAGTGCAAGTCCCACTTGCAGCCTTGGAGTCGGAATTTTACGTTTAGAGGGAGGAGTTAGGGGCAAACTTCTTGTTTGGAAGTGCCGAGGTGGGGCCCGATGCAGCCCTTGTGTGGAGAGGGTGACACGAGCTCCGCCGCTGCTCCCAGAGGGGCTTTGTAAAGGAGCATCCCCGAAACCCCGAGCCAGACGTGGCACCTCCCGGGAAGAGCCGAGAGCACCCTGAGAGAAACAGTGTAGGAGGAAAGAGAATTCAGCCCCTGAGGTTTTCGACCCTGCTCTCCCCTTTCTCATCCTCCCTGTTCCCTGCTGATTCCTGCCCCTGCCACTTCCCCTCTCCCTGACCCCAAAATGTGACCCGGGAGCACCTGGAGGAGCAGGGCTGGCTCTGCAGGATGGTGTGTCCCTGGCAAAGTCCTCTGCCACAGGGTGGGTTTTCCCATGGGAGCTGCCAGGGTGCTCCACAGAGGGATTGCCTTGCTGGGAGCACCATGTGCAGAGCCGGGGAGCTTTCGGTGTCCAAGGAAAACACGCGGCCACAGCCGAGCTGTGCCGGGGGCTCTGTGTGGGTTTGCTGCAGCCCAGGAACAGCCCCTGCAGGACTGGAAGCTCAGCTGGAGTTGGAGCAGAGCACTCAGGGAGCAGTAGGAGAGCATCCATGGGACACTCATGGGGGGGCTGCACAGAGCTGGGACAAAAAATGGGATTTCTGCAGGGCTGGAAACCCTCCCGGAGCACAGGAGCTGCTCTGGAGCCTTCCCTCAGCCTCCTCCTCTGTCTGCCTCTGCTGAGCTGCTCCCCAGCCATCAGCTCCAGCCAGGAATCGATTCCATCCAGCCCTCAATTCCATCCAGCCCTCAATTCCATCCAGCCACCAGCTCCATCCACTATCAGCTCCATCCAGCCACCAATTTCATGCAACCACCACCTCCATCCAGCCCTCAGTTCCATCCAGCCCTCAATTCCATCCAGCTCTCAATTCTATCCAGCAACCAGCTCCATCCAGCCCCCAACTCCATCCAGCCCCCAGCTCCAGCTGCTCTCCTGCACATCGACTCGTGACACAAGGTCTCAGCCCACCCAGCAGAGACAGATGTAGACCAAGACAGGCTGCTACACATTTCTGCTCGACAAGGTTAAGAACTCTCCACTGTCCCTGAGCAGCAGTGTTTTAATTACACAGGAGTATGGTAAGCAGGTTGTTTCCCTGCCTAGACCAGCTGAAAATTAAACCCTTTCCCCCCCCCCCTTTTTGGAAGGACTAGTTTCCAGTCGGACCAATTATTCAAAGTGTCTCAAAGGCACAAATTCCAGTGCCTTTATGGAGGGGGGGAGTGGCAGTGCAGGGCTTGGGGCAGGAGGAAGACAATACTGTATATTGGTGGCCTCGATGCAGAAGAACTTAAGCTGCTGTAGAAGCACATACTTAGATCTGAACAGTTTTAGGCAGCCAGATTTCAGTTTTGGTGGGGTTTTGGGCTTTTTTTTGGCTCGAGCTGCTGAGACCTGCCAGGCAAGCAAACAAACAGAGTCCCCTCCCTGTCCCCTGCACCCGCCAAGCCCCGTCCATCCCCAGCCACCCACCCCGAGAGCTGCCACCTCCCCTCCTCCCCCTCGGCCGGGGAGAACCCGCAAACCCACCCGAGCAACAAACAGAGAAAGAGATGCAAGGATGGAAAATTCCCCTTCATAATTAATAAATGAAGAATATTGTTGTTAATCGATGTAGCTGTGAAGAGAGTATCGATCCCAGCCGCATGCTATTTTTTGTGCGGCTTAGATTTTTACACCTCATTTAGAGGCAGGTCTCTCTGGGGACCTCTTAACACCAAAAGATATTTGCAAGAGTCCAAAGTAGAGGAGAAGAAAAGGGGGGAAAAAGATTAATTATTACCAGAGCTGGAGAATTATGTGCGTGTCCCATCGTGGGCAACTGCAGCAGTGATTTGAATATTTGATTAATAGCAATTATGGCTGCAGTTGATAACTTATCTCCACGCTGGATATTTAATAAACAAGCGGGAGCCATTACAAAGGTTTTTAATATTAATCCCAGGAAATTATGCTTGTGAAGGCAGTGCCTGCTGGGGCTGTGTGAGGAGGATGCTCTGTTCTCTTGCCTCATCCCGTTCTTGCGTGGTTTAAATCTCTCTGTGCCTCAGTTTTCCTTTTCCAAGATGGATAAATCCAGAGTTGGAAGTGGTGCTGGTTAAGGCACTGAGCAAGGAGCTCTCATTAGCACCAAACCTTTACTGAACAGCCAAGGAGATGGTTTGGGATGAGCTTTGGGAGCAGCTGGGGGGGCTGCTGGGGACGTTCTTCAAGGTCTCAGTGCAGGAGTGGGTTTGCTCCAGGAGGGATTTCATCCCAGCTGCTGGTTTGTGGCTCTGGGGTGATGCAGAGCAGGAGCCGTGTGCCAGACTATGTGTGGTGAGGAGATGGGCACAGACTTAGGTGCACCTGAAGTGTAAAGAGCAGGTCAAACAGCTGCAGAGAGCTGTGGCATTCCTGAAAACCCTGGCAAAAGCCCCGTGGAATGGGAGCACGGGATGCACAGAGTGCTGGGAGATGGGAATGTGAGCCATGAAACCTCTGTCGTGGCAGTCAGAAATCCCTCCCATTTCCAGGCTTTAAGAGAGAGCTGGGGAGGGGAGAAACTCATCCCTAAATAGGAGGGTGGTGCTGGATTCTGCCCCCCTGCCAGAACTGACAGGTTCTGCCAGTGCCACTTCCCCAGGGAGGGAGCAGAGGAATTTGGGTTTGGGGGGATGTTCAGAGCACATTTGTGAATTTGGGTCAAATTTCAGCCAGGGAGGGAAGGAAAAACGTGTGAGAGAAAAAAAAATAAAATTAGAAAACACCAAATGTTTGGCTTTCCACTGTCACAAAACCTTCCCCAGAATAAACACAGGGAGAAAGGTTCCCAAAAGAGGGGGAGGCTGAGCCTGCCTGAGGTGGATTAAACCTCAGCTTTCAGGCACAGTGCAAAGAGGGAATGGGCAGGAGGAGTGGGATTCTCCTCGGCAAGGCAAGGGGAGATCTTTAGGGTCCCCTCCAACCCGAATCATTCTATGGTTCTGTGAAAGCAGCACCCCCAGCCCTGGGGCTGTCACCCCCTGTGTCCCACGGGGTTTGCTGATGTGAGATGGCAGAGGGTACCCTTGCTCCAAAACACCTCCAAGACACTACCCAGGAGACAGGGAATGAAGTGAGGAAAGAAGGAACATGTGTAGGGAGTGGAAGAGGATGGGACAGGACCCACTGGGATGTCCCACCCCTGACAAGGTGCTCCCAAAACGCTGCCACTTCCCCCCGGCCCTGCCCTGAGCACAGTTCTGTCCCCTCTGCCTGTGGCAGCCCCGGGACGGGGGGCACCATCACAGCCCTGTGGAGGCGGGAGCAGCATTCCCGGGGAGAGCATTCCCGGGATGAGCATTCCCGGGATGAGCTCCCTCCTCCACGCCCCGGCAGGGCTCACGCATCCATCTCCTCCTCCGCCCGTGATAGGCCCTGGTGCTGCGGATCCATGCAGATCAATGCAAAATTAATTAGAGTAATCAACTCAGCTGTACCACAGAGATCATACAGGCAGGGTTTTAGGTGACTAATTGGTGGAAGCTGACAGCCAGTGTCCCCGGTGTCTTAGAGGTATTAACACTTTTTTCTCTGTAGATTAATTACCTTTTTCCACCTTTCACTTGATGGGCCTGCCCGTGCAGTGCTGGTTGGGGGGAGCAGTGATGGAGGCCAGGCCTGAGGAGCATCCCGTGGAGGGCAGTGCCCAGGTTTGGGGGCAGAAGAGCCCAGGTTGCAGTGTGGGGGACAGATTTTGCACCAGCAGCCTGATCAGGGGAGGGGGGGTGTCCCTGTCCCTCTGCTGGGCCTCCAGCCCTGTGTGATGGCAAAGCCCCCCTCGTGCACGTGCACAGCACAGGACACTCTCCCGTTGTGCCCTTCTCCTGTTGTGCCCTTCCCAGCTGATCCATGGACCCTCCAAGGCTGCATCCCCCCTTTTCCACCTGGGCTTGGGGTTTGACACCACTGGACCATCTTTTGGCAAAGGCTGGTGCCCACTCTGCCTGTCTGAGGGTGTTTCCCAGGTCCACGAGGAGGATAAAAGGTGAGTTTGTTCAAATACCAACGTGGGGGTTCTGTGACAGAGACCTAAGGAGGCCCCTGTGCTGCTGGAATCCAGGCTGGGAGCTGGGCAGGCGCTCCTAATGACCAGGGTAATTAATCACCACCAGTTATCTACCGCTGGAGATGGGTCCTCCATCACCTGCACTCGAAGTTGCCACTGGGCATCTTCCTGCTGAGTGTGCCCTGGCTTGGACAGAAATTATGGAGAGAGAGAGAGAGACAGAGACAGAGAGAGGGGGACATACCCTTGGCACTGCTGAGGCCCCACCTCAAATCCTGAGGGAAGTTCTGGGCCCCTCAGGACAAGAGGGACATTGAGGGGCTGGAGCGTGTCCAGGGAAGGGAACGGAGCTGGGGAAGGGGCTGGAGCAGCAGGAGCAGCTGAGGGAGCTGGGGGGGCTCAGCCTGGAGAAAAGGAGGCTCAGGGGGAACCTTCTGGCTCTGCAGCTCCCTGACGGGAGGATGGAGGTGGAGGGGGTCGAGCTCTGCTCCCAGGGAACAAGGGAAGGAAGCAGAGGAATTGGCCTCAAGCTGTGCTGGGGAGGTTGAGGTTGGATATTAGGGAAGTCTTCACTGAAAGTGTGGTCAGGCATTGGCACAGCTGCCCAGGGCAGCGGCAGAGTCACCATCCCTGGAAGGGTTGAAAACCACGAGTAGATGTGGCACTTTGTGGTGTGGCTTTGTGGGCACGGGGGCACTCGGGCGAAATTTGGACTTGGTGATCTTGGAAGACTTTCCCAATGTTTATGATTCTCTGATTCTCTGAGTCTGCAACAGTCCCTGGGGATGCTCCTGACGGCCTTCACACCACCGAGCCTGGGGAGAGAGGGGAGTCTCCCCTTGGCTTCCACAGATGACGAGCCAAAGCACGTGTGAGTAACCAAGGACAGCTGTGCCTTGGAGAAACAGGGCAAAGGCACCAGCAGGACATGGAGGAAGGCAGCAGAGTCCTCCTCCTGCCCAGGACACCCAGGACTGAAACCCAGCGAGTCGAGCCCTTGTAGTGGTTTCAGCCCAGGCCTTCCTGGCAACCAGGTCGAAGCCAGGGAAGTGGCCGTGTCCCAGTATTCCATCCTATTTCTTACATAAGCAAGAGTATAAATAAGAAGGGGAGAAGGAAGTTCCTTCTTCTTCTCTTCTCATGGACTTGAAGACAGCAGGTCCCTGTGGCCGGCCTTGTTTTTGTGGGATTGAGGCCTGCTGTGGCCTGTTGTTCTCCCGATCCGTGTGGAGAGATCTGGCAGAGTGGCTTTTGTCTTCTTGAGGAAAGTATTAAAATTTTGGTTTGTTAGTTCCTTATTAGGTGGGTATATCTGTTGTTCCTGGTTTTGGGGGGTTGGGGTCCTCTTTTCTTATATGTATATAGTGTTTTTGTAACTGCAAATAGGCGTAAATATATACATGTTGCTTTAGTTCAGTTTATATCGGGTCCTTTGGGGTTTTTTTTCCCTTTTTCACTTGAACAAGGGGAGGGAGCTTTTTGGAGTAGGTTCAGGAACTTGGTGGGGAGCCAGGTCCAAACCACGACAGCCCTTGGGTGTCACTTGTCCCCTCGAATCCTGGGAGACGTTTTGGGGGAACCTCCACCAGGCCAGTCCAGGGGCAGCTTTCCCAGCCAAGCCTTGGTCTTTGGCTGCCCAAAGGGAAGGTGTTAAATCCAGCCTGGTCACTGCGTTGAGGCCATCAGGGAAGGATCTCCACCCTCAGAGAGCCATTTGTCCCCTGTGACGGCCGGTGTCCGATAGCCAGGATGAATTGTCCTCTCGGGGAGGGCCCCTCTCCCCACCCAGCTGCCACGGCCACCTCGCTCAGGTGATGGGAGATGGATCCTGCCATCATTGATCAAGGGCTCGATCTCGGGAGCGGGTTTTATTGGCAGAGATAACAGAGAGGAGAGAGGGAAGCACCAGTCAGGGAAGCAAGAGCCTCCCAGCCCAGGCAGCTCACGGGCACGGCAAGAGCAGCGCCGGCGAGATGGAGCTGCTGCTTTGGGCAGGGGGGGAAGTGGAGCCACCAGAAGGTGTCGTTTCTTACAGGAACATCCAGAGAGGGGGTTATGCCCAAGGACAAGCAGTGCCTGCTCCGAGGAGCTCAGCAGCAGGGACAAGCAGTGGATTTAAACTGGAACAAAATGGGGTTAGATAGAATATCAGGGAGGAATTGTTCCCTGGGAGGGTGGGGAGGCTCTGGCAAAGGTTGCCCAGAGCAGCTGTGGCTGCCCCATCCCTGGAAGTGTCCCAGGCCAGGCTGGACGGGGCTTGGAGCAACCTGGGCTGGTGGAAGGTGTCCCTGCCCATGGCAGGGGGTGGCACTGGATGGGCTTTAAGGTCCCCTCCAACCCAAACTGTTCCGTGGTTCTATGATGACAGAGAGCTACAGGTGGTGACCTGTGGAGCCAGTGGCCAGGTAGTGACTCTGTGGTGGAGCTGACACCCAACTCCAAATCTCAGCAGCGTCAGACTTGCATCAAAACCTCAATCCTCCCTTTGTATTTACTTAAAATAAAAAAGCAAACCCCTGTACCTTTCCGGCAAGGGAAAAGACAACTTCTCCAGGCAAAGACAACTTCTCCAGGCAAAGCACCTCTCTTTCCATGTGGTTTCAGGCAGCCCCCTCCAAAAACCAAACTTCCAGGTGTTGTGGCCTGGAGGGGAGAGGTTAAGGGTGACAAAGGGTCGTGCAGGGAGGGCAGCTGTTGTGTCCCACAGCAGCTCGGCTGGTCCCTCGCCCTGGCAGGACCTGACCAACATCACCGCCCTCAGATGGGGTGGGCAGAGGATGCTCGTGCCTGGCTGTGTTCCCTGGCTTGGTACCTAATTCCTGGTGGCACCAGGTAAGTCCCAGCATCCCAGAGGGCTCAATACCTCCATACTGGGGTGGCCTCACCTGGAATACTGCGGCAGTTTTGGGCACCACAATGTCAGAAGGATCTGAAGCCATTGGAGAGTGTCCAAAGGAGGACAATGGAGATGGGGACAGGCCTTGATTTGAAGCTGTGTGAGGACACTGAGGGCACTTGGTGTGTTCAGCTGGAGCAGAGGAGACTGAGGGGAGACCTCAGTGCAGTTCCAACTTGCTGGGCAGGGGCAGAGGAGGGGCAGGGACTGAGCTCTGCTCTGGGGGGACCAGGGACAGCACCCAGGGAAGGGCTGGAGCTGTGCCAGGGCAGGATTAGGTTGGATCTCAGGAAAAGATTCTTCCCCAGAGGGTGGTTGGCACTGCCCAGGCTCCCCAGGGCAGTGGGCACAGCCCCAAGGCTGCCAGAGCTCCAGGAGCATTTGGATGATCCTCTGGGGCACAGGGAGTGACTCTTGGGGATGGGCCTGTGTAGGGCTGAGGGTTGGACTCGATGATCCTTGTGGGTCCCTTCCAGCTCAGCACACTCCGTGGTTCTGTGCTGACACCCACCCACACCCACACCCACACCCACACTGTCTCCAGGGCACTGAGGAGCAAAAATTCCCTCCCAGCTCATGACCCAACCACCACCTCCCCGGCAGGCAGGGGCTGAAGGAGGGGGATTATTCACTGCTCAGCTCCCAACACCAGAGCCAGCACTTTAGAGTGCTTTCATCCCTGAAAGCTTCGGCGGGGAAGAAAGGAGAGTGGACTGATCCCCAACAGCACCGTAAGTGCTTTCCTTTTTTAACAAAGCATCAGCCAGGAGGGAGCAGGGGGGCCAGGGCTGAGCAGCCCCTGCTCCAGCACAAGGCACAACCCCTCCTGCCGTGGGTTATTGGGATTTGCCCAACCTCAAAAATAAATCTTCCCCAGTTTCCTTTTATAGGGCCTTTCAAGCTCTATCCCCCAGGTCCTCGTGGAGGGTAATGAACACGCAAGGCATGGCTTGGAGCTGCTTGAATTATTCATTGGGAATAATATTTGTTGCCCTTCTCCTCTCCTGGTGAATCAATGGAGAATTTATGGGCGAGGGTCCCCGTTATTGGGGGGCTGTTGGCTCTGTGGGCAGCAGCATTTGGAAGAAATGGGGTGTTCACCATCCTCTGCCTCTGGGCACACAGATCCTCACCCCGGGCACGGCTGCAGGGGCTTCAGTGGTTGTTGGCCAAAGCCAAGGCTGGACTCTCCTGGGGGAGGCACAGAAGCAGAAGGGGAGGGTGGTCCATGTGGGAGGGATGGCTTCAGATCCCCCCAGCAACACCTGAGCAGCCCTGGGAGCACCCCGTGCACAGGGACACCGTGGACACGTGGTGTCCATGAGATCACCTGGCACAGCCCAGACATGTCCCATCCCATCCTCGCTGGCTTATTTAGGAAGTTGGGGTTCCCAGACTGAAGAAGGGGCTTAATAGACACATTTAAAGCAGAGTGATGCTCCCAGAAAGGCTCTGTACACAAGTGCACTGCTGAGCAGGAGTCCAAGGAAACCTCTAGAAGACCTTCCCACCCCTACTGCTGGCTCCGAGTTCTCAGCTTGTGCATCCTTCAGCCTGGAGCAGGGCAAGGGTAAATCTCATTTCTGCCTCCATGTGGGTAGTTAGTGCTGTGATGAGCCCTGTCTCCCACCCCACCCCATCCCATCCCATCCCATCTCACCCCACCCCATCCCACCCCAGCTGGGGAGCTGGAGACGTGTTTCTGAGAGCTCCTTTGTGAGGGAATTGCAGTTGTAACCCAGCTGCCCACTGATTTTGCAGGGGTTCATCCCACCTTTGTGCTCTTTTCCCCCTGGCAAGGATGAGGATCTCACCAGCAGCTCCCTGGACCAACACCAGAGCAGCAGGGTGAGAGCTCCATGGACAGGTCTTCTTGCAGAGCCACAGAGGAGCTTTGGGGAAAGGCCCTTTCCCAGCTCCTTTTGGGATGGGAAGAGCCTTGCCTGGAGCCAGGGAACCTCACAAGGCAGTTGCCTGTAGATGGCTCAGAGCCAGGAAAAGCAACATCTTGGGTCTGGATTTAAAGAAAAGATCCCAGAATCCCAGAATGGTTTGGGTGGGAAGGGACCTTAAAGCCCATCTCATCCCACCTTCCACCAGCCCAGGTTGCTCCAACCTGGCCTTGAACACTTCCAGGGACGGGGCAGGATCTGACAGCGGGCTCAGCCTCCTGCAAGCTGCACTGAAGACCAGGGATTTCAAACCAGCTTTTCCTTCAGCAACACCTCCTGACAGGTAAAACTTGACTTTTGGATCCGAGATCTGGACCTGAATCTGCTTCACTCCCAAAAAATCCAGGAGGGCTTTACCAACCTCCATCCCCCAAGCCCCGACACCCAGCAGGGGTGGGGCCGGACCCGGGGTCTCCCCCTTTGTCACCCACCACCTCAAAGTGACAGCGGGGAGGTGGCTCTGGCTTGTCAAGGTGGCACAGCGTCATCCAAGCGCTGGCCCGCGGGAAGGAGAAGAGCCCTAACGCAGTTTTGACAACGGGGCCATCAGTTAAATGCTCCGTGCGGGTGCTTTTCCCTCTCTCTATTGTTTATTATTGGAAGTTACAAGTAGCTAAAGACCTCCCCAATTATCTGGGAGCCACTTAAGAGCAATTGAGCACCTGTCACCCAGTGAATGGGCCGCCTCGCCCTAATGACAGGAGAGGAGAAAAGCTGCAGGTCAGCGGGGTTGGGGATGCCGGGATTTACTGCCGGGCAGGGCCCGCTCCCAGCGCCGGGAAGGGCGGAAAAAACACCCCCAGAGGCAGGAGGAGGAAAGGAGCCCGGAGGAGTCTCCCTCGTGGGATGGGTGAGAGACTCGACGGCCGCAGCCTGAGGGTCATCTCTTGGTCCGCGGAGCTCTGCAGCTCCCGGCATCCCGGGGGATGTGGAGCGGGTCATGCCATTAACGGCTCAGTCCCGTAAATAGGGAGGGAAAAAAAATCCAGGAATCGTTCGCTGACCGTCAGCCAGCAGGAAAAAAAATCACCTGTGCTTTCTTCCCCTGCTGGTGATGAGTGGGTGCACATCCCACACCGGGGGGGGGGTTGGCTGCTGGAAGGGCTGGAGGTGCTGCAAACCCCCAGTGCAGAGCCTGGACCTGCGGGATTGTGGCTGCATTTCCCATACAAGGACACTTGAGACAGCTCTGGATGTGAGCTCGTGGAAACATTTGCTTTTGAGGCATCATTTTGATTGGATTCATTGTAATTTCTGTGTAATATGAGTGTATCAAGTGGGTCAATTGTATAGAATGGCATGAAGAAAAAAACCCCACAACCGAACAGCAGCCAAACCTGAGGTGATGTTCCCCCCCCCACGAAGGAGAAAATACGTGCCTAAAACATCCTAAAAATCCCGTTGCAGGAGGTTGCACTCAGCTCTCTGATACAAAGCCTGGTTCCATTCCCAGCAAACCAAACCTGAACGCAGCCTCTTCCCTCCTGCCCTGCCTCGGGAGCGACTGGGAACGACTCTCCCAGGAAGAGCAGAGGTTTTCCTCCAGAAGGAAGAAACCTTTCCACGCACGAGCGGCCCCCTCCTGCAGGGAACTCCAGCTTTGGGGGCAGCTTTTTGGAGCAAGGAGGGGAGGAGGGGCTGGATCGCCCAAGCTGGGGGTGTGCCCGGGAAGTGGGGGGCTGGGAGGAGCGGGAATGGGGGAGAAGGTGCCAACCTGGAAAAGTCCATCGATAGAAACATAAAATTAAAATAATTTGCGTCAATTCTGCTGAGTGGCTGTTAGGCCTAATTGTTATTGACTCCTCACTGTAATTATTAAGGCTTACACAGAGCTCGGCTGGCAAAGGAGGTGGGTTTGGGACCCCCCCCCCCCGCCCCAACAGCATGTCCCCACATCCCAGCAGGGCTGGGAGGGGGGGGAAGGGACATGTTACCTCCTTGGTTCTTGGAAACAGCCCCCAGGAAGTCACCAACAGAGCAAGGGGGGGAGTTTGGGCCGTTTTTGGTGGGCAGGAGCAAGAGGGGAGCTGGAGAAGAGACGAGCGAGGGGAAAACCGAGGGCAGATGGGAGGAACGGGAATGGGAGGAAGGAGGAGGCAGCTCCAGAGAGACCCCGTAGGCTCTGGCAGAGCTGTTTGCTTGGTGTGGTGCCGGGTAATTTTCTCCCCTCCTTCCCCCGGCCTTTGTTTCTGCTGCCAGCACAGACCCCGAGCAGCAGAGGAGGCTGATCAATAGGAACACGGTGTTTGCATGGATCATACATGCCAAGAGCACGTTCCCGGATCAATGCCGAGGGCTCGCAGAAGGAGAAGAAGGGAGGGGAAAAAAAAAACCCCACCCTGCCAGGATGCACATCCACACAGGATGGACCGTTTCCATGGCGATGGGGCTGCTCTCCCTGTCCTCTGCAGCCGTGGGGACCCTGCTCAGCACCCCAAGGCCAGGATCCCACCGGGATCTCCACCTGCCGAGGGGGGTCCAGCTGCCCTCGTGGGGGTCAACCCCCCCAGGTCAGCTCTGCCCACGGGCTGGATGAGGCCCCTCACATGAAGTGACGTGGGGTGTTACCGCCCTACGTCCAGCAGTGGAGAAGATCCTCGTCCTGTTTTTCCTCCCTCCCACAGGCCACGGCTGAAATCGCAGCTCCCAGCTGCCGGTGAGCCCGCGCGGGATCCCCGACTCCACCTCCCTACCTGCCTCCTTCCCCCGGGGGCTCGGAGGAATTAATTAGATCAGGTCTTTAAAGTGCTCTGGAAATGAAAAGCACTTGAGAAAAGTGGTCAGAAACCTGAACGGAGCCAGAGGTTGCCCAGCCAAGGATGGACATTCCCTGCTTTTTCTCCGTGCAAGGAAAGACACCCCGAGCCAAAAATCCCACCCAAGTCCCCCCAACCAGCCCTCGTGGGGTTCTCTCGCCCACCTTCCACGCTGGGCTTCACCTGTGGCTGCGCAGAGGGGAGGGAGGTTGGCTCTGCAGCAGAGCCAGCCAATAATTCCCAGCCAATAAAGTTATCTAAGGGTAATCATTAAGCCCTTACGAGCAGTGCAGCTCGTGTGGAGCCGGGGGAGGCACCGCTGCAAACGCCCTTCAGAGAGCGCCTGACCTTGGCCAGGCAGAGCCAGGCGCTGGCTCCAGACCCCCCCCGAATTTGGGGATGGAAGACAGGTGTCCTGGAGAGCAGTCAAAGGGCTGGTGGTGGCAACCACGGCCAACTCCTGCTTCCAGCAGTCCCGGCCCTCCTGCGGCAAGGAAAGGGCACGGGGCAGGGGGAGGAGCTGGGAGCACACGGGGCACAACTGGAGCTCTGAGAAGAGCTCCCGAGCATCCCCCACCCGCCCCTGAAGTTGGGCAGTTGTCATCCATGAGGGCAAATTGTGGATGAGAAGCTCCAAATGCCCCGGCTGCATGTGCTGGCACCCAGAACCCCCCGTGCCCTGGGCTGGTCCCACAGTGTGGGCAGCAGGGGAGGGGGGATTCTGCCCCTCTGCCCCCTCAGGTGAGACCCCCCTGCAGACCTGCCTCCAGCCCTGGGAAACAACAGCACAAGGACGTGGAGCTGCTGGAGAGAGTCCAGAGGAGGCCCCGGAGATGCTCCAGGGCTGGAGCCCCTCTGCTCTGGAGCCAGGCTGGGAGAGCTGGGGGGGTTCACCTGGAGGAGAGAAGGCTCCAGGGAGAGCTGAGAGCCCCTTGCAGGGCCTAAAGGGGCTCCAGGAGAGCTGGAGAGGGACTGGGGACAAGGGATGGAGGGACAGGACAAGGGGGAATGGCTTCCCAGTGCCAGAGGGCAGGGTTAGATGGGATACTGGGAAGGAATTGTTGACTGTGAGGGTGGGAAGGGGCTGTCCCAGGTTTCCCAGAGCAGCTGTGGCTGCCCCTGGATCCCTGGAAGTGTCCCAGGCCAGGTTGGACGGGGCTTGGATCAACCTGGGCTAGTGGAAGGTGTCCCTGCCCATGGCAGGGGGTGGCACTGGATGGGCTTTAAGTTCCTTTCCAACCCAAACCGTTTTGTGATTCTACGAAATCCCATCCTTGGAGCACCAGAGCTGCTTCCCAAAGCAGCTGCCCCTGGTGCTGGCAGCCTGTGGGCAGAGCTGCCTCCAAAGGGTCTCTGGCAGGGTTTGTCTTGGCACCACCCTGGCCCCTGCTGTGGCGTGAAACATTTTTTTTTAATCAGCCAGGAAGTAAATTAAAAAAGTTGGCTGTGCAGGAATTAGGCCTTTTGGCTGATAGTTTGGGAAGCATCTGTCTCCATTGCCTGCAAATTAGTCTTCCACAGGAGAGTAATCAGATGGTAAATGCAGCCACAAATGAAATCACCCCTCATTAACTATGCAAACCAAGAGGTCTGTAAAGGATCAGCCCAACAAACCCCCCTGGAGGGAGGGCAGGGGAGCTGGGCAGGGACTGGGGTCACCTCTGGTGCCATGAGATGGGCTGGGGGCACTGGGACCATCTGGGAGTTGTGCTCTGAGCAGGAGGCCTCACCTGCCTGAGGAGGACGTGGAGGGGGTGTCTTGGATGAACGGAAGCCCAGATGGTGTATTTGGAGCAAAACCAGACACCAGGCAAAAAAAATGCTGGTTTGGGAAGGGTGAGGGGTCAGTGAGGCCGAGTCCCAGGTCCTGCTGGTCCCTGGAGAGCTGACTTTCAGTTCTCTAAGGCAGCATCACCTGTAAATGCAGCCTCTGGGTGGGCCATGAGCACCCCATGGAGAGGCAGCATTTCCTCCTCCTCCTCACCATCCTGCCCACCCACCACCCTGTCCTGGAGCTCCAGGGTGGCCCTGCTGCATCCACAGGCCCAGGTGGACGAAGGGACGTGTGGGACAGGGGGTGCACTGGGATGTCCTGGCAGAAACAGCCCCTGTAGTGACATTCCTGGCCGGTGCAGCAGGAGAATCACTCAGGATTGAATGCTGGGTGACAGACTGGTGGTTTGGAGCTGGGAAAAACAAGGGTCAGAGGGCCTTTTCTCCTATTTTGGTCTCTCCAAACTCCTGGGAAAGAGTGGGGAAAGGAAAAACCAAACCAAGCAGCAATCCCCCCCAGCAGTCCCAGGAGAGGGGACGCTGCAGATGTTGCCAGCTGTGCCCTGCCTTGCCAGTGGCCCCGGGGAAACCCCTGCACCCACAGGTGCCTCTTCCCCAGAGCCTGTTTGGACTGGAAGTTCATCATCACGACACAGAGGGGAAAAAAAAAAGGGAATTTTTGGTCCCCCAGTGACACCCCCACAAACACGTGACAAACACGGGGAGCCAGGGAGACATTTACCCCTGTGAGAGAGGTCGGCACAGAGGTTAGGCAGCATCTGAGCCCTGGGGACCTGCCTCCATCCACAGGGCTGTGCTCTGCCCTTAAAGAGTAATCCCTTAAAGATGACTTTTCCGGCGGAGAAGGGGAGGAGACGGGGGCAGTGTGAGAGCCTGCGTGCGGCAGGACCGGGTTCTTTGTTGCCTGGAGCTTGTTAAATCCATACATTGAAGAGAAGAATAAATAAAAAATCAAATCTCTACTTCTGAAAAGCGTTTCTGTGGGGAGCTGCTTCCCTGAATCTTCCAGCCCCGGCCCCTGTCGATAAATCAATAGCTGATGCAGGTCGGCTGCAATCGGCTGCAGGAGAGCAGGCGTGTGATGGATGGACAGGAGAGAGGAGGATCTAAGAGATAGGGCAGAGGTGATGCTCACCTTGAGCTTTATTGTTTGCCACTGAAAGGCAAGGTGGTGTGGAGGCATCAGCTGAAGTGGTGACAGCACAAACGCCCCCTCCTCCAAGCCCACCTCTCCCGGAGAGCCCGCCGTGCCTCTCCTCCAGCATTTATCCCGGGCTCTCACCACACAGATGGGTAAAGGGAGGTGAGGAGAGAAGCTGAAGGATGCTCCAAGTGGCTGAGAAAGGAGGGAAGGCCCTCAGGCCCCTGCTCAGGTGTTTCTTGTGCCTTGAAGCCCTTCAGTGTTGGCTGCAAGGGGATCTCGTTGCTCCTGCCTGGTGAGGAGGGGGGGGCATGGGAGAGGAATGTGGGCTTTGCACAGCTGGTTTCCCGGGATTTAAGCTCAGCATCAGAAAGGGGACAACTGAGCCAGGGAAGGGAGGATTAGATCTGCTGGTTTGGAGTCTGGCTCAGGCAGCACAGCCCAAACCCAGCCCAGCCCAGAGACCAGCCTGGAGCAGTGTCGGGCTTCCATCAGCCTGACTCAGGAGGTGAAATCTGTCCTCCTGTCCCAGGGATTTGCTCTTCCCTCCCCTGAACTCCAGGAGAGCCTTGGGACCCTCCCTGTCCCCTGGGATGGATGCTTGAGGAGAGCTGGTGAGCAATGAGGTGACACTTGTCCTGCTGAACAATTTCTCCTTATTTTCACCTTTAATGAGTTGTTTGGCTGGGGCTGCACTGGCCACCCCCTGTAACTGCCCTCAAGGGCTCATTCCAGCCCCTCCAAACACGTTTATGCTTTGGGTGCAGAGACAGGGAGTTCCTAAACACAAGGAAACACAGTGGGAAGAAGATTCCCTCTGGTTTGCTCTGAGCCTGCTTATCAGGGAGATTTTGGGGGGGGGGGGTTGAAAACCTCCAAATTCCATTAGGAAAACAAGAAAACAACCATTTTCCCTCTTCTCCAGGCTGATCACAACCTTAGGGCTCCTCATGTGCCCCTGAATGCCCCCAGCAGCCAATCCCACCTTCAGTGCCTCTCCTTGCTCAGCTCCCAGAGCAGGAGGGGTCGGGATATCGAACATGGATCGACACGGGACGATAACGATGTTTTCTGATTTCTCCTCTGCTCCTCTCCTAATCATTGCCAACATCTGATTTGCCTTTTTGTCTGCGGCTGAACATTGAGCTGACATTTCCAGACAACTCCCCACATTAACTCCAAGAGCTCTTCCCTGAGCAGCAGCAGCAGCTAATTTGGAGCCCATCGTGGTCTGGGGGTGGTTCAGGTTGTTTTCCTCATGTGCATGACTTTGCATTTATCAACATTGTATTTTATCTGCCCTTTTATCGCCCAGTCCCCTCCTACCCTTAGATCCTGCTGCAAACTTGCCCAATCACTTTGTGGCAACTTCCCTGAAAATTCCTGCCTCTCCCCCAAGCCTTATCCCTCTATTTGCTGCTTTTTTCCCCGGATTATTTAAGACCATGTGGATCAGAATGGATCCCAGCACTGATCCCTGTGAACCACACATGGAAACTCCTCCATGAGGGTCAGTCTCAGGCTGAAGGAATGGTGTCCATTGTTTTATTTATAATATATATATATTTATAATACATATATATTTATAATACATATATTATATATATATAATACATATATATAATTATCCATTACCAGCTGGTAACGTTCCTGGTCCCAGGTTCTCCAGGAAAAGCAAACCTAGCCCAAGCCCAAGACACTGCATGAGAAGGGGTCTAATTGTGGAGGACATGGAACTGAGCAGCAACAGGTCCTGTAAGATAATCAGGAGTGTTGAGGAAGGTCCTTCACCCAGGCAAGAGGCCTCTGTCCATGTGGATGTGTCTTCAAGCCCTCGTTGCAGCTCTCCACGTGCATGTCTGTCCTGAGCTCTGTCTGTCCTGAGCTCTGTCTGTCCTGAGCTCTGTCTGTCCAGTTTGTCCAGCCCCTGGGCTGGGATCCCATGGGAGCAATTCTGGCCTGGGAACCTGCAGAGCAGGAGTTTCATAGAATCACAAAGCCCTGCTTTGGAGGTGAAGGCAAATCCCTTCCTAGTCCAGGCAGCTTTTCCCCAAATGTGGATCCAGTTGCTCTCCCAGGGCCTGTATAAAGAGGATGGGACTGGGATTTATATCTCTACCCCTCCCATGAATGAAGGCATCCCATTTCATCTCCACAGAGGAGGGTTTGGGATGGATCCCAGGACAAGGTTCTTCCCCCACAGGGTGCTGGGGCACTGCCCAGGCTCCCCAGGGCAGTGGGCACGGCCCCAAGGCTGCCAGAGCTCCAGGAGGGTTTGGACAACGCTCTGAGGGACAGGGTGGGATTGTTGGGGTGTCCTGGGCAGGGCCAGGGGTTGGACTGGATGGACCTTGTGGGTCCCTCCCAGCTCAGGATATTAAATTTTTGTATGACTCCCAACCAAGCCCCGGAGATGCTGCATCACCTCCCCTTGCCTTTCAGCCTCTCTCTGTCCCAAAATGTGCAGTAGCCCCACAGCCACCCCAGTTTGCCCAGTAGCCCTTCCCAGCACCTCCCTGTGCCCCCCTTGACACAGGGAGAACCCAGGGAATCCAGCTTTGCTTCGCTTCTCCCTCCAACTCATTCTTGGTTTCATCCAAAACACCTTGGAAAATAATAGCCAAAAATACCCAGGCTGGCAGGGAGAGGAGTGTGCACACTGCTATGGCAACTGGGATCACTGCCTGCCCTGCTGGGGAGGCACAGCTGCCCATTTGTCTTCATTTCTGAGCAGACCTGGCTCAGCCCCAGCCCAAGGCACGCGCTGGGCCAGCCTGTCCTTGGGTGGGCAAACTGGCACCTCACCCACTGAGAGCCCTGGGCACCACTGACTGGGCAAGGGGCAGCCAGAAACGGGTAAATCTGGGGGTTGGAAGCGTTTGGAGGTGGGTGGGAAGGAGCAGAGGACACAACGAGACAGAGATGCTTAAAAATAACCCAGGCAGAGGCAGACACAGAGTGCTCTCAGGGCGAAGGCACGGGCTGGAGGAGAGAGGATGAGATGTTTAAAAGGTTTGAAAGCAAACCTGAAGGCAGATCTAACAGTCACTGCGTGGTGTAAAAGCACACCAGGTGTCTCCAGATCACTTCAGACTCCTCGAGGAGATGGGTGGTGGAGGCTGAAGTGGGTGACACGGGTGGGGTTTGGTCTGCCCGGCCACCCCTCCTCACACACCCTCTGCTGTCACCCCCCGGGCCCTTGGCCAGCCCAGCCCCAGCTCTGAGCCCAGACCTCACTCCCAGGCTCCTTCCCAGAGCTGGATAAAGAGGTTTTTGGTGCTGTCTGTGGGGTTTGTGCTGTGGGTGCCTCACTGGAGTGTTCTGGGGTTTCACCCAAACTCCTTCCTTTTGAGTTCACCTGAGCTGTCCCTGCAGAGCAGCACCTGCCCCTCAGGGCTCTGCTGCCTCTTCCCAACCTGCCACTTCTTGCTGAAGATGGAATTCCAATAGGTTTTTAAATCCACCCCAAGGTCTGCAGAGGGGCCACATTTTTGGGCCAGACTTTGCTTTTTGGGTCACACTTTGCTTTCCTCCAGGATCCCTCAGCAGGTTCAACCCTCCTGCTGAGGACTGGGGTCACCAGGGCTGAGTGGGAGCACTGAACCCCCCCAGGTCTGGCCCAGAGTCATGAGAAAAATCATCTTCAACCCTCAGAGGTGTTTTTTTTTTCTCTAAACTACAACTTGTCAGCACCTCCCATGAAATAAAACCGGGGAAGATAAAACCAGATCAAAATCTAGTAACATCCTCACTTACTCAGAAGCATTACAGGCACCTTAAACATGGAAATTAAGTACCATTTGAAACATCCTGCGTTGGCAGGTCAGAGTATTTCATTTCAGCTTTTAAATGGCATTTCCTTCCGGTGCTTTCCCTCGTCCACTTCATTCAGCTGAAGCCAACACTGTTCCTGGGCTTTGTCTGATGAAGGACTTGTCCCTGCACAGGTTCCTGCACCGTTTCTGCTCATCTCCTCTTTGATTTTCACGTCAGCTTTCCTCAAACCCAGCAGCCAGGCTCCTGCCTCAGCAGCTGTTTAAAGCACGAGGTCCTGAGAGCCTGGCACACGTTCCCAGCTGGATCCCTCCCCTGCCCGTCCCCCTGGGCCCTGGCACTGCCCAAGCTCTAATTAAGAGCCGAGCAGGATGACACATCTCCCAGTTTGAGGACTGGGAGCTAATTCAGAGGCAGCAGAGTGATTCACCCCGAACTCTGTGGTCTGGGGAAGGGAGTGGGGCTGGATTGCAGAGCCAGGACTCCGAGATTCATGGAATCATCAGGGAACCACAGAATCACTAAGGCTGGACGAGTCCTCCAAGATCATCTGGTCCTGCCATTAACCAGCACCAGATTCACCTCTAAACCACATCCACACGTGTTCTGAGTGCTTCCATGGATGGTGCCTCCACCACTGCCCTGGGCAGCCTGTTCCCATGCCTGACCACCCTTTCCATGAAGAACTTTTCCCTAATATCCAATCTAAACCTCCCCTGGGGCAACTTGAGGTCATTTCCTCTCTTCCTGTCACTTGTCACCTGGGAGAAAAGACTCAAATCTCCTTAAATTCCAGGATGTGCCCAGTGCAGCCCCAATATTCAGGCTGGTAGCAGCTCCAGGGGGTCTTTTTCAGACTGAATGATTCTAAGATTCTAAAATCATTTAGTGCCACCATTAACTCAGCACTGCCACATCCACCACTAAACCATGTCCCCAAGTGCCACATCTACCACTAAACCATGTCCCCAAGTGCCACATCCACCACTAAACCATGTCCCCAAGTGCCACATCTACGCCTCTTTTTAATCCCTCCAGGGATGGAGGCTGACCTGGAAGTGGGAATTGTATCCTGGTGTCCCTCCATGGCCTCTCCTGGTCTCCAGTGGTGCCTGGAGACCCAGGGGTGTCTGAGAACCCACTGGTGACTTGTTTGACTGGAGGAAGGGGACGTAATCTAAAGAATTTAAAGAACAGTTTGAGTCAGAAGGGACCTTCAAGATCATCCAGTTCCAATTCCCTGCCATGGACAAAGACAACACACCTCACTCAGCACAGCTGGAGACAGGGAGATGTTTTCAGCTGCCATAAACTTGAAACTGCAGCACGAGGCTCATGGCAGGACTGCCACCCACGTGAGCACACAATCATTCAGTGCCACGGAATCACTTAGGTGGGAAAAGGCCTCTGAGCTCACTGAGCCCAACCTGCACCTCTGCAGGCAGCTCAGCACCAGCTGCCTTGGGCCTGGCAGGATCAGGATCTCCCCAAGGACAATCCAGGGGGGCTGGTGGCTTCCTGGGACACCTCTCTGTGGTGTCCCGGGCAAAACTGTCCCACCTTGCTCAGCATCACCAGGCCTGGGCAAGCCCCTGTGCCAGGGATGCCCTCCAGGAGCAGGGCACACACTTCCTCCCCTGGGACTGCAACAGCAAAGCAGTGGCAGGGAATCGAGGGGGAGGATGGGGGGTTTTTTGTCCTCTTTTTATCCTTGCATTGACATCCCCTGGGCCGGGACTGGCTCTTCCACGGGACCAGCCCTGTCCCGGTGCTCCGGAGCCGTGCCCTGTCCGCACACAGGGTGCCCAGCGCTGCCACCTCCTCCCCGCTGCCGCCGAAAATCCCGGCTGCTGCCCCTGCCCTGGCCGGGCTCTGCCGCCTTCCCTGGCTCTCGGTACAGTATCTCCCGGCCCCCTCCCCGCTCCTTGGGCTTTGTCAAAGCACATTTCCCAATTAGAGGATAAAAATATTCCATTCCTGACTCGGCACGCTATCGATTTTGCCCGTAGCTGTGGAGGGGGCGAGGGCGGGCGTGTGCGGGGTAGGGAGAGGTGAAGGGCTGTAGGCACGAAGTGCAGCTGCCTCCCCCCCACCCCTTTATTATTATTGTTATTATTCATCCCCGTGAAAAGCAGCGAGCAGGACTGGTTAGCTCAGCTGACCACTGATAGAGAACAGGGGATCGATACTTAATTGACACAGGCTGGGCAGCCGGAGCGGGGATTGGAGATGGGGGAAGGCTTCTGGGAGGAGGGAGGGGAAGAGGAGAGAAGGAACAAAAGCCGGGGGAAGGAGGAGAGGCAGGGAGAGGGTGGGAGGAGCGGGGAAATAATGAAGGAAGAGGCAGAGAAGACGGAAGAGGAGGTGGGAGGACAAAGCCCCGGGGAGCCCGCGGTGCCCCGGGGGAGCGCTGCGCTGGGTGCTGTGCCACACGCGGGCTGCCACGGGACAGGAGGGGTGTTGGCGTGGCAGGGACCTCCCCACGTGGGTGTCCACAGCCTGTCTGGAGGGCAAGGTGTGGGCTCTGCCACTGCTGCAGGTGTGTGGGCACCCTCGGTGCTGTGTGGGACCCTCGGTGCTGTGTGGGCATCCCCAGAGGTGTGTGGCACCCTCAGAGGTGTGTGGGACCCTCGGTGGTGTGTGGGACCCTCGGTGGTGTGTGGGCACCCTCAGAGGTGTGTGGGCACCCTCAGAGGTGTGTGGGACCCTCGGTGGTGTGTGGGACCCTCGGTGGTGTGTGGGCATCCCCAGAGGTGTGTGGGACCCTCGGTGGTGTGTGGGACCCTCGGTGGTGTGTGGGCATCCCCAGAGGTGTGTGGGCACCCTCAGAGGTGTGTGGGACCCTCGGTGTCACAGCAACACCCAAGAGCCCCCCCAGGGCCGGCACTGCCCACTGCCCCTCCTGGCCCGCTGCGGGCAGGAGAGGGAGAAGTGCTGGACAAAAACACCCCGGTGGGACCCGAGCAGCTCTCAGGAAATAACCTGCTGACCTCGGAGCTCCTCTCCCACCACCCCGGGGTGTAACTCCACCTCCTGCTGCAGGTCCCTCCCAGCAGCACAGCCTGTCCCAGGGGCTGGTGGTGTCTCTGAACTCCCCAAACCTCAGGTTTCCCACCTCCAGATAATTCCTGCCCGAGCTGCTGGAAGAGTGAGCTCGAGTGAGGCTCATCTACTGCGGCTGAGCCAGGGAGGGACATCCCTGCCTGAGGCAGGGGGTTGGAACGAGGTGATCTTCGAGGTCCCTTCCAACCCAAACCAGTCTGGGATTTTATGATTCTGTGACACGTTTTCCCTCACGTTGGTCATCCAGGTCCTCTCTCTGCCCAGCCAAGCCCTGCCATGGAGCTCTCAGCTCACAGAGTGGGGTCTCACCAAGGACTGGTGTGTCACCTGGTGGCCCTGGTCATTCCAGTCCTGAGTGCCCAGTGGAGCCCACAATGCCCTGGGGGGTTTTGGGAAGTCCCTGAGCAGGCTGGGGAGCGTATGGGGGCCAGGTGAGGTACCAGACCTGGCAGCCACCCTCTTGTTAGACTCAGCTTTAGTGAGGGCCCCACTGGAGCCTCTCGCCGGGGCTGGGCACCAGATTTACAAGGAAAATGTGGACAACCTGGAGAACCAGGAGGGGAAGGAACAGGAATTAGATGTTTGGAAGACGTGGCCTTTGGGAAGAGTAGAAGTTCATGTACTCCAGAAGGGAGGAGATACCAGCAGCAAGTGCAGTAGGACACGACACTGGCTGATTTCTTCTCCATCTCTATTAAGGGAAGGAGAAACCATGAGAGGTTGAAGGTGGGCTCCCAGGCAGGAGCCAGTTTCTCTCTGAGGATTTTGGTGGCCTTTGGTGACACTGAGCATGATTTTTGCAGAGCTCTGGGGCAGAACGAGGTGGGCATTCCTGCACAACTCCAAGGGACACCACCTGTGGAATGGAGGTCTCCCAAGGGGACTTTGACCAGAAGGACAGAACCTTGTTGAACTTCTCCAGGAGCTGGCTGCTCCCAAGGCACTGGGCAAGACATGTTTGGGGGCTTTTGCTGGGCTAGGAAGGGAAAAGCTGAGACTTGCTTTGACCTTCAAAGTCCTTGAGCTGCCCACAGCATGGGCTGCTCCTCACTGTGAGCTGAGCTGGGCTCTCACTCCGACAGAGAGAGGCAGCAGAACTCCTTCCTTCAGCAGAGAGCTCTTCACCCCTGCTTGTGGAATAAGCAGGATGACCTTTCCTAAGCCAGAAGGTGACTTTTCTTTCTCTTTCATTTACTCTGGATCCTTCCAGTCCTCCCACCCATCGTCTTCAAGAGGAAGACCCACACAGAGAAAATCAAGGCTCTCCCTCCTGCTGATCTTCACCATCACCTCCCACCACACAACACAGCCAGCCAGGGAGAGCCCAGTGGAGCCTTTGGCTGTCTCCCAGTCAATGGGAAGAAGAAGGACCTTCCAGGCACCTTGTCCTGCTCCAGAGGTTTCAGCCTACACAGAACATACCAACCTGGAGAGGTCTGGATGGGAAACACTCAGATCCTCTTCCCATCCACGCTGATGACTACTCATGGATGGGAAAGGCAGATATATTTAACTTTTCCTGGCACCAAAAGAGCTGGTAAGGGAGGGATGGGGCGGCGGGAAAACAGCACTTTGGTTTTACTTGTTCTTTTTATGGGCTCTCAGAGGCACAGGCTGCCAGTTGCTCCCCGTCAAGGCATGGGGCCCAACAGGCCATGGCAGCCTCAACGCAGGGCCCGTCTCGTCGCTCTTGATCTATAACACGTCAACCTTAAAAGGCTCCTCTCCATCTCCTTAAACAATATATTGCCGCTGTCCGTCGCTCCCATTAATGCATAAAAAATCATTAGGGATTTCTATGGAGACCCATCTCCATAAACAGCCTCCCAAATGCACTCCGGCGTGCGAGGGCCAAAGTAAACTGAGGGCGATTTCTGCGGTAAAAACCCTCTCATCACATCCCAGCCCAGCCCTCCCCCGGCCCTCGCCGTCGCTCTTCCCTCGATCAATTTTATGGTGCTTGCCTGGGGTTCATTAATGTTTCCGGAATCTCTCTCTGCCCTGTTTAAAAATTCTTAATTAAGCAAGGGGTTTTTTTTGTTTACACTTGAACTAATTACACTTTTAAACCCGACAATAAAACATCAGCTCCGGGCCATTAGGGCCCGCCACGGCCAGGCAATTCAGGAACTGCCATGCTCTGCAAGGAGATAGGAAGGCCGGGGATGAGGCCGCTCTGCCTGGTTTCAGTCAAGAGGACGCCAGGATCTTCACCTGGCACGTGGAGATGGGGGCCAAGGGTTCGAGCAGCCAGATGTCCCCTTTCAGCTCTTCCTCGTTCCCCCCGGATGCGCCGGCCCCGGATCACGCCCGGCAGAGCAGATCGATGGGGACGTGTCCTCTGCCGGTGCTCGCCGGTGTTTGCCACGCTTGGGTTCTCCACACAACCACCCTGCTGTTCCACGGGCACGTTCTGGCACGGTGGGGCCCAAGGGTGGTGGGTGGTGGAGGCGATGGAGAGCTGGGGACGGGCCCCATGGAGGGGGTGGGCCTGGGATGGCAGTGGTTGGGTTGTCTCCAACAGGCTGGGCTTGAGGGCTTGTCCGTGCTGAAGGAGATGCTCTCCCAGGAGGCCAAGGGATGGAGCAGAACCTCTGGGACACATCTGCCTCCATCCACAAGGGAATGTGTCCCAGCCAAGCGTGGGAGCACATCTCAGGAGCTCGGACTCAGCTTCTCACCACTGCAGGACTCTTTCCTCCTGCCCATTGTCCACCTTGGGCTCTGTGTGTCCATCCCTGGGGGCAGGAGCTGGGTTGGGGTGCTGAGTCCTTGGGGTGGTGGCACCAGGCTGATGCTGGTGGAGGCCCTTTAAACAGGAGCTGGTGAAGCTGGTGGTGGGCAGAGCATCACCCTAACAGGGAGCTGCCCACCACCACCATCACGTCAGTGCCCAAAAGGCCCTGTGAGCAGAGCAGTACAGGTCACCCCGAAGCTGCTCTGCTCCAGTCAGGACCAGCAGATGATGGTCATTAGTTCATCTCCCACCACAGTTGTGAGACTCCAGGTACCAGCTCCAAACTGGTATTTCCTGCCTTCTTTCTGTCCCATCTAAAAATAACCTTCCTGACATCAGGAAAGCACTTGGAGCGTGATGAAGGTGGGACATGATGGAGGGGGGGCTGGGGCCAGGGTTGTTGGGAGGCTCTGGGTTGTGGTGTCACTGTGGAGGGGGGAAGGCAGGACAAGGCAGGTTCTGGTACCTGCAGTTGGCAGCTCTTGGTGACCTCAGGTGTCTGTGTGAGGCTCTGGACACCCAACAGGAGGGGTGGCCACCCTCCATACCCCACTGAGCCAAACAGCCTTTCCCAGGTCCTCAAGGGACCCACCAAGAGGAAAAGGGGGAAACCAGGTCCTGGTGGCCCAGCCTTTGCTCAGGTGCTTTCCTGAAATCCCCACTGGAGGGGAAAACCAGAATCCAGGGCTCCCTCTGCAAAAGGGAGCGTGGTGTTGGAGCCCCAGGAGACATCCTCCCACCAGGGGAAGTTTAGACTGGATATTAGGGAAACTTTCTTCACTGAAGTTGTGGTCAGGCCCTGGCACAGGCTGCCCAGGGCAGGGGTGGGGTCACCATCCCTGGAAATGTTCAAAAATCATGTGGACGTGGCACTTGGGGACACGGGTTAGTGGAGAACATGGCAGTGCCGGGTTGATGGTTGGACTCGGTGATCTTAGAGGGCTTTTCCAACCTTAGTGATTCCATGATTCTGTGACTGTCTCGTCTGTATCCAGGTCTCCTCCAGCCAGGAGCAGAGGAGGCTTTTGGAAGGCAATAACCACCTCCCAGCCAGTCCTACACCCTGCTCCCCACGTTGCTCCATCCCCAAAGCCTGCCCACCTCACCCTTTGGAAACCCCTTTGCCGGGACCCTCACCAAGATCCCTGCCAACCAACCTGCCCGATAAAATCCCTCACGTGGGGAGAGACGAGGTTTCAAAGTGAATTTTTCTCTATAGAGAATAATTTAAAAAAAAAAAAAATTAAAAATCCACATGCAAAACTTTTTTTTTTCTTTTTTAAATGTTGCAATTTTTAAACATTAAAAAAAAAAAACCCAGAGGCACAAAAGTCTTTGGGAGCCTCACTCTTAAATGAACCGTTGGATTTGCTAGGAAAGGAGAGAGGAAGACAGGATTGGAATTGTCTTCCACCACGCTCGTCTTTCTTTTCTCCTCTCCTGTTTGAAGCAGAAAAATTTCGCATTTTGTGAGAAAACCTGAAGAAAAACCTGAGCAAACAGTTGGTTCCTCCCCCACGTGAGCGCTCAGCCCTCCTCCCGCGCAGGAGCCGGAGCGAGGAGGCAGCAGCGAGTCAGTCCCCACCTCGCCCACAAATCCCTCCGATTCCCGGGTTATTCCAGACATTCCGGGCTGGACCTGCGTGCAGTCAGCTGCTGGTTCGTGTGGAACCTGCCTGCACCTCCCTGCAGCCACCCCGGCCAGCCCCAGGGGAGCTGCACTGCAGCTTGAAGGGGTTCCTGGGTTGCCCCCGGGCCAGGAACCCCCCCGGGGGTTCTCCTGGGGGGATTTTATCTGTGCCCAGCAGGGTCCTGCTCTGCCCCAGGGCAGGTTGGAAGGAAGGAAAGTGTTTTGTCCTCCTGGGCCAACAGAGCAAGAGGGCAACTCCCTGGGATTCACAGACCCTTGGCAGCCCTGGGGAGGAGGACTTGGGGGTGTGGGTGGATGAGAGGCTGCCCTGGCACCCAGAAACCCCCTCGTGCCCTGGGCTGGTCCCACAGTGTGGGCAGCAGGAGAGGGGGGATTCTGCCCCTCTGCCCCCTCAGGTGAGACCCCCCCGCAGAGCTGCCTCCAGCCCTGGGGAACAACAGCACAGGGACGTGGAGCTGCTGGAGAGAGTCCAGAGGAGGCCACAGGGATGCTCCAAGGGCTGGAGCCCCTCTGCTCTGGAGCCAGGCTGGGAGAGCTGGGGGGGTTCACCTGGAGGAGAGAAGGCTCCAGGGAGAGCTGAGAGCTCTTTCCAGGGCCTAAAGGGGCTCCAGGAGAGCTGGAGAGGGACTGGGGACAAGGGATGGAGGGACAGGACAGGGGGAATGGCTTCCCAGTGCCAGAGGGCAGGGTGAGATGGGATATTGGGAAGGAATTGTTGGCTGGGAGGGTGGGGAGGGGCTGTCCCAGGTTGCCCAGAGCAGCTGTGGCTGCCCCTGGATCCCTGGAAGTGTCCAAGGCCAGGTTGGACGGGGCTTGGAGCCACCTGGGCTGGTGGGAGGTGTCCCTGCCCATGGCAGGGGGTGGGACTGGATGAGTTTTTAAGGTCCCTTCCAACCCAAACCATTCCATGACTCTGTGATATGGCACCAGCCTGGGGGTGCAGCCCCTCCTCACCCCCCGTCCCCCTGCTCTCTGGAGCTGAGACCTGGCACACTCAGTCCCTACCACGGCAGCCCCAGGAGTCACTGCCAGTCCCACGACCAGAGCTGGGCATGAGGGATAAAAGCACCTCAGGCTGCTGCCAATCCCCACGGGAGGGATCAGGAGAGATCAGGAGGGATCAGAGTATGAGTCTGTGGATGGAGGATGAGGAGGGCAAGGAGGAAGGAGCAGCAGGAGGCAGGGATGTGTTTCCAGCAGGTTCCTCTCAGGGTGACTGACTCAGGTTGCATCAATCCCAGTGTTGTATTTGCTGCACAGGGCAAGGGGGGGGAAAGCTCTGCAGGGGGAAGAAAACAGAAAGCAGAGGGGGAAATTTGGGGATGAGTTTTCCTGTCCCTTCTATTGCTCTAGAGAGAGGCAAAATAAGATCCCCCCCACACACTCCTGGCACACCCACCCCAGGGCATCCCAAAAACACCAGCTACAAGTTGTGTGGTGGACTTGGTGCAAAGACACTTCTGAGGGGCATCAGTGTCAGCTACAGGGGGACCTTGGGCCCCAAATTCAACCCCTGTTCGTGTTCACACCCTTCCTCAGCACCTTCTCCTCCTCCTCTCCAGCCCTCCCTCACAGACCCCCCCGCAGGGGACTCAAGCTGAGATCAGCAAACTCATCACACCTGGAACACAGGGGCGTGGTGGGCTCCAGGCAGGCTGGTTAATGCCTCGTGAGGGGACAGAATAAATCATCAGGACACCCCACGTCCAGGGTTTGCTTTTCCTGGAGTGCCCGTGGGAATCTGCAGGGACTGGGGAGCCACAGGGAGGATGGAGAGGGGCTCACCTCCCCCTGCTCCCCCCTGCCCACCTCCTGGGAGGGGTCTTTGGGTGGGGGGAATCTCCCTGGGTAACTGGGAGCAGTATTTGGGAGAGGATTTACAGCAGGGAAAGCGCCAAGAGAGAGGTGGAGAAGGGAAAGGGCCCAGCACTGTGTGGGGTTGGGAACTGTGGGAAGGAGGATGAGGGAAGGGGAGAGGGATGAAGAAGCAAATCATGGCAGGGGGATCACATGGGGACTGTGGCCCTTCATGCCTCTTCTGGCACAAGGGGTCACCCCGGGTGTCCTCCTGGCTGGGACAGAGGAGAGGGGACAAATATTTTTGGGGTGGGGCTGAGCTGATGCCCCTGCACGAGCCCACCTGCCCCTCTTCATTTTTTCCCCCTGATTCTTCTCATAAATATCTTTCCTCATCAAGGCCTGGAGAAAAACTGCAGCTCCTGGAAATGCCAGGCAGGGTTTGCTCTTTGAGGCCAGAGGCAGGAGGGGCAGGATGGCACAAGAGGGGAACAGGATGAGCGGCTGCAGGACTCACCTGCCCAGGGGCAATAAGGGGGGACAGTGCCTTCCCCGTGTGTGTCCCCCAAAAATAGGTCAGGACTCCTCTGGGGGCTTTGGGCTGGCCCCAGAGCTCTCCCCCTGCATCAGCCCTGGGGTGTGTGGCTGGTGGGGGCTTGCACAGGGCTGGGGGACAGGAGTTTGCTGGGGTTAACACCCCAAACCCCCTCCGGGCACAGCCCTATGTCCCCCCACCCTCTCCCCTGACCCCACCCAGGACATCATTTGGTGCTCCCCTGCCCCACGGGCTGGATCTCTGCCCCACAACCCCTCCAGCCCCGAATCCCAACCCTTAACCAGCCCCCCAGGGTGGGCAGCTCCCCACATCCCCTTCCCCTTCCCGTGGTCAGTGTAATGGCCGGAGCGGGGCCGGGCCGAGGCTCCTCCCTCACTCTGCCCTTCTTTCCGTTTTATGAGCTTTTTCTTGCTATAAATATGGCTTTGAGAGCCCATTTGTCAGGTCCTGCAGCTCTGGAGTCAGCCTGCCGCGCTGGCCATGACAGGGCACGATTGACTCGTATGATATTAGAATTGCTATCGATCCCTTCGGCACCTCGCAACGCTCCCGGCTCCGCGGCCCCGTGTCAGGCTGGGCAGGACCCTGCCCCCAGCAGCCCCCCCTGCCGCCCTGCCCTTCGTCCTGCCTGCTCTCATCCCTCTGTCTGTCCCCGCAGCGGGGCCCCGGCCCCCCTGTGCTCCCAAGGGCCGTTTATCCCCCCTTCGCCTCCCCCGGCTGCTCCGCTGGGAGATGCTGAGCAGGACGTGCCCTGGGAGCTGCTCCGTGAATCCCGAAGGGAAATCCCACTCTGGTCTGGGTGACTTTCAAGGCTCTGAGCCCATTGCACAAGGACTTTGGGGCTGGGGTTGGTGTGGAACCCCAAAAGGGCCATCGGACCCTCCACGCCTCAGTTTCCCTGCCTGCAAAGGGAACATCTTCCCCCTCCTTTTCCCACAGGATTGTAGGATTGTGGCACTGGAGGCCACTGAAGGCTCAAGCAGCTCTGGGTGTTGCTTTTCTCCAAACAAGCAAGCGCCACCACCAGTTCAAGCTGAATTAACCTGGTTCCTTCCATCCCTGTTTCCCGGGGGATCCACGCAGGTTCCTCCTGTGCAGCTTCCCAGAACAGTCACTTCCACCCCCAGGTTCCTTTGACCTCCTGTCAGATCTTCATCCTTCTTTTCCCCTGGAGAAGGAGACAATGGAAAGACTGTTTGCTGGTCCTTCTTGTGTGGAATGAAGGGCACCAAAGGAAAAGAGCAGGCAGCAGGATCCAGCCATGCAGGAGAAGGTCCTTCTCCACTGACACGTCCCCTGCTGCAGGCAAGAGGGTGGTCAGGGCCAAGGACCCCGTTCATGGGAGACAAACCATCCATGGCCATGCACAGCCAAGACACCAACCCTGCACGTGGGGGCTGAGGGAACAGCTGGGGCTGCTCGTGTGGTGGTGGGGTGTGGTCATGCGTGGTCATTTCACAGCCACACGTGGTCATCTGTGGTCATTTGCAGTCATGTGTGGTCCTGTGTGGTTGTGTGTGGTCATGAGTGGTGGCGAGTGGCCATGGGTGGTCCTGTGTGGTTGTGTGTTGTTGTGGGTTGTGGTGAATGGCCATGCATGGTCATCCATGGTTGTGCATGGTCATCCATGGTTGTACATGGTCCTGCATTGTCCTGGTGGTGGTGAGTGGTCATGTGTGATTGCAGACACGTTGTCCATGGTAATACAGAGTTGTGTGTGGTCTTGCATGGACATGGGTGGTTGTGTGTGGTCACGGATGGTGATGAATGGTCATGGATGGTCATCCATGGTTGTGCGTGGTCCTACACTGTCCTGGTGGTGTTGAGTGGTCATGCGTGGTTGTAGACAAGTTGTGCATGGTGATGTGGGGTTGTCTGTGGTCATGGGTGGTCATGGGTGGTGGTGAGTGGTCGTGGATGGTCATCCATGGCTGTGCACGGTCAGGCATGATGGCGATTGGCCCAGGGTTGTCCATGGTGATACAGGGTTGTCTGTGGTCATGCATGGACATGGAGGGTGGTGAGTGGTCATAGATGGTGATGAATGGTCATGGATGGTCATCCATGGTTGTGCGTGGTCCTACATTGTCCTGGGTGGTGTTGAGTGGTCATGTGTGGTTGTAGACAAGTTGTGCATGGTGATATGGGGTTGTCTGTGGTCATGGGTGGTCATGGGTGGTGGTGAGTGGTCATGGATGGTCATCCATGGCTGTGCAAGGTCAGGTATGGTGGAGATTGGCTGTGTGTGGTGGCCCACAGTTGTCCATGGCAATACAGGGTTGTATGTGGTCATGCATGGACATGGGTGGTTGTGTGTGGTCATGGATGGTGATGAATGGTCATGGATGGTCATCCCTGGTTGTACACGGTCTTATGTTGTCCTGAGTGGTGGTGAGTGGTCATGTGTGATTGTAGACAAGTTGTGCATGATGATATAGGGTTGTATGTGGTCATGTGTGGTCATGGGTGTGGTTGTGTGTGGTCATGGACGGCGATGAATGGTCATGGATGGTCATCCCTGGTTGTACACGGTCCTATGTTGTCCTGGGTGATGGTGAGTGGTCATGTGTGGTTGTAGACATGTTGTGCATGATAATATAAGGTTATATATGGTCATGTGTGATCATGGGTGTGGTTGTGTGTGGTCATGGATGGTGATGAATGGTCATAGATGGTCATCCATGGCTGTGCAAGGTCCTACGTTGTCCTGGGTGGTGGTGAGCAGTCACGTGTGGTTGTAGACAAGTTGTGCATGGTGATATGGGGTTGTCTGTGGTCATGGGTGGTCATGGGTGGTGGTGAGTGGTCGTGGATGGTCATCCATGGCTGTGCCTGGTCAGGCATGGTGGCGATTGGCCCAGGGTTGTCCATGGTAATACAGGGTTTTCTGTGGTCATGCATGGACATGGGTGGTTGTGTGTGGTCATGGAGGGTGGTGAGTGGTCATCCCTGGTTGTGCATGGTCAGGCACGGTGACAACTGTCCATGTGTGGTGCTCCACGGTCGTGCATGGCAATATTGGGTTGTGTTTGGTCATGTGTTGTTGTAGGTTGTGGTGAGTGGTCATACGTGGTAATCCATGGTTGTACACGGTCCCACCGTGTCCTGAATGGTGGTGAGTGGTCACGTGTGGTCACACAGGGTTGTGAATGGTAATATAGGGTTGTTCATGGTCATGTGTGGTTGTGTGTGGTCGTGTGGTTGTGTGTGGTTGTGTGTGGTTGTGTGTGGTTGTGTGTGGTCATGGGTGGTGGTGAGTGGTTGTGCGTGGCCATCCATGGTTGTGCATGGTCATGAATAGTGGTGAGTGCTCATGTGTGGTCAGGCATGGTAATATAGGGTTATATGTGCTCATGTGTGGTCATGTGTGAGTGTGTGGTTGTGTGTGCTCATGTGTGGTCGTGTGTGGTCGTGTGTGGTTGTGTGTGGTTGTGTGTGGTTGTATGTGGTCATGTGTGGTTGTGTGTGGTTGTGTGTGATTGTGTGTGGTCGTGTGTGATTGTGTGTGGTTTTGTGTGCTTGTGTGTGGTTTTGTGTGCTTGTGTGTGGTTTTGTGTGATTGTGTGTGGTTGTGTGTGATTGTGTGTGCTCATGTGTGATTGTGTGTGCTCATGTGTGGTTGTTTGTGGTTGTGTGTGGTTGTTTGTGGTTGTGTGTGGTTGTGTGTGATTGTGTGTGATTGTGTGTGCTCATGTGTGCTCGTGTGTGGTTGTGTGTGGTTGTGTGTGGTTGTGTGTGGTCATGGATGGTGGGGAATGGTCGGGAATGGTCCTGTGTGGTCACACATGGTCATACATTGTCCTGCATGACATTGCATGGTCATGTATGGTCACACACGGCTGCGGTGACAGCCAGAGCCACGTCTCTGTGCCCACAGCCTGGAGCAGGACACAAGGTCACCACCAGCTCAGCAGCTCCCAGGTGCAACCTCAGGGGTGCTGGGACACCAGACCTGGCTTTCCAAGGAGTTCATCTGGAGCCAGGACTGGCAGTCGATCAAGGGGAAACTCCACATCCTCCAGAGCAGCCCAGGATTAATTTATGTTTGTCTGAAGGACGCTAATTAAGCCTGTTTAAGAGAAAGTTAACTTTAATACCGTGATCTAGTTGATATTAAGAAGCTGCCAAGGAGAGCTGGAAGCGGCTGATCCAACGTGTGGCCAGAGGCTCCTTTTCAGGATCTGCTCAGCACAGACCCGGGGCAGGCTGGTCCTGGGAGAGGCCATTCCCTGCTCCTGCATCCCACCTGCTGCAGCACCCGAAGGACCAAATCTGATCCAACCTGGGCTTATCAAACAGGACCAAAAATGCTTTTTTTTTCCAGTTTATTGGCAGTTTCTCACTCCTCACTTCAAAAAAAACCAAAAAATAAAATAAATAGAAGTAATTTGATTTGAAACGAAAACTGGTTTGAAATCATTAACAAATCGAAAGTCGAGCAAAAACCGATTGTTCTGGGTCAGGCAGCACCTTTGGGCTTGATTTCAGCCTTTGAGGCACAGCTCGAATGTTTTGAGGTCAAACCAAGGGAAATTTTTTTCCCAACAAAGTTTGTCCGGTGGCAGAGCTGGAGCTGCTCCAGTGGGAGAGGGCACGGCGGGCTGGGATCCCCCGGGATGCTCCCATTCCCCTCAGGCTGGGAGTGGGGCCTGATCCTGCTGCCAGGGGCGGTGCGGGGAGCCCTGAGCTCCCTCTGCTCCCCGGGGTCCCGGGTTACACCCCCCCAGCTCCCTGCTTACACCCCCACACCCTGGTGGGGTGACAGAGGCCGCCAACCCCGGGGGCTGAGCGGTGGCAGCAGCTCCTGGTCCCCCCCAGCCCCGTCGCCCCGGGCGGGGTGAGCACATCGAGCCAACAAAAAAATCTCCTGGCAGCTCCATCTCCTTTTTTTTTTTCTTTTTTTTTTTTTTTTCTTCCCCCCTTAAAGCAAACATCTTCATTACAGCTCGGAGTTGTTTAAATAAATGAATTAATATTGACAAACCATCAACGAGGCTAATAAATGATTAGTTAAAGGCATACATACATCACATTACGGTTAGCATTAGCCGAGGCTTAATTACTTGTGGAGAGGATCCCATTAGAGGAGGTGCTACGTCGCCGTCACCCTCCACAGCCCTCTGCTCCCACAGGGCTCCCACAGCCCTGCCAGGACCTGTGGGGCCGTGCCAGGGTGGGCACTGCTGTCAGGAAAGGCAATAGCAGAGGAATCCTGGCCCTGGCACCCGCTGCAGGCACAGCCCACCCGTGCGATGAGCAGGACGGGCTCACCAGGCAGGGCTGGCAGCTCTCAGGGTGGGAATTTTGAGCCCTGGCTCGACGGCACGAGGTGGTCAAACCCCCCTCTGATCCATGAGGCCCCGCCGAGAGAGACACCGACAAATAAAACAGGCAATAAATAATAATAACAATATCATAAAATTTTCAAATTTATTGAAAACCGGTCCACTCGCCGAATATTGGATTTTTCTATTATTTACACAGCTGCTGATTTTCTGTAAATATTTAATGCCCCATGGATTTTTTTCGAAGTACAAATCTGAACAATTTCTAAATTTGAGATCCACTGCACGGCACAACACGAGGAGGGCCCGATCCTGCCACTCTCCCTGGGTGGGAACCATTCCTGGGGCTGGGGCAGGACCAACGTGCCCCCAGAGGTGTCCACGGCAGCTCCTTCTGCCGGGGATGTTCCGGCTCGTCCTCTCAGTCCTCTGATAACGGGGGGGGACAGACGAGCAAAGCACATCCCCTAAAACCTCTTACCAGCTCCCTGGGGTGTCCAGCACCCTGTGCCACCCATCCCGGGGTCCCGAGGCCACCGTGCCCGTCACACCCGCGGGGTCGCCGCGTTGTTCCCGCAGGGGGCAAAAGCCAAACAGCCCAAAAGGCGAAAATTGAGATGAAAGGCAGCGAGCGCCGGGCTCGCATCCATATGCATTTCGGCTTCGAGAGGTTTGTTAGGACTAAAGAGGCGCTTTCATCCCTTCCCAAGGTGTTGTAATGTATCCCCAGCTGGCTTTCATCTCCCCCTGATTGATACTCAGGGCTCTAATGAGCGTGACGGGAAGAGTGGCCGAGGCCGGGGGGAGTGGAGGGGAGGGGAGGGGGGGGACGAACCCCTTTGCAAAGGTTTCAAAACACTTCCCGTGTTGCAGCAAACGAGGGGATCAGGGGAGGGGAGCTGGAGCCGGTGCCAGGGAGTGTGACGGGAGGACGGGGCTCCCTGAAGGCTCCCGGGGGCAGGTCTGTGCCCACCTTGGGGACATCGAACCGTGGGTGACCCCCCCGGAGCATTTAGAGCCGAGAAAAGACTTGGACTCCCTTTTGCTCCTGCTCCTCCAGCTGGTTTGTCCCCAAAACACAGGGCAGGGGGAGAACGGCCCCAGGGCCCCTCTCCCGGGGGTGGGTGAGTGAGAAAGGAGCCCCAGAACAGAGTGCCCTGCTCCTGGGCAGGTCAGACGCTCAGCAGGCATCACCTGCCTCCTCCCCCATCCTCCTCCTCGCTCCTGGGCTGAAAATCCCGGAATCCCAGAATGGGTTGGGTTGGAAGGGATCTTAAAGATCCTCTCGTTCCACCCCCTGCCATGGGCAGGGACACCTCCCACTAGCCCAGGTTGCTCAGAGCTCCATCCAGCCTGGCCTTGGACACTTCCAGGGATGGAGAAACTGGGCAAACACTGCAAACACGTCATCTCCCTGCTCCTGCTCCCACTCCCTTCCCGTTTATGCCACCAAGGTCAGCTCGGTGGCAGCCCTGGCAGCAGGACCGTCACCTCCCTGCTGTCCTGGCACCAGGGGAAACAGCCCTGCTGGCTCCTGCTCTGGGTTCCCAGCTGATTCCTCCCGGCATCAGCACCCCAGTGCCAGCAGCCCCGGGTGCAGGGAAGCGCTGCCACGTCCCCATCACGGTCTCACTTCCAACCTCCCCAGCCCAGAAGACCCCCAGGCAGAGCCCACACTGGTCCTGGTGCCTCAGGAACTCTCTGGGATGTGGGAGGGACAGAGGCTGCTCTGGGTTTGGGAGCCAAGGGGGTGTCCTTGGAGCCCCCCAGCACATGGCTCTGCTCCCAGGGATGGATCCTGCCCCACACCAGCACCACAGGGGTGTCCCCGAGCACCTCCTGCCTCTTCTTCCCCCCCTCCTCTTCCTCACTCCTCTCTCCCAGCTGTGTTCCCCTGTTCCCGGGTCTAACAGGCTGCTGAGGGATGGGGCACATGCCAATATGGGCCTGACAAACACAGCCTGAGCAGGGCTTCTCCCTCTCCCCTCCAGCCCATTTGTTTTCCCTAATGTCCAGCTGGGTCTGGAGCTGCCATCTCCTTTCAACAATGGCATTGAAATAAAAAAAAAAAGAGGAAAACAAAAAAATAGAAGTGAATAGGAAGAAAATAAAGGGAGAGGGAGAAAAAAGGGGGAAGAGAAAAAAGGGGGGAGGGAGAAAAAGGGGAAGAGAAAAAAGGGGGGAAGAAAGAAAATATGGGGGAAGAGAAAAAAGGGGAAAGAGAAAAAAGAGGAAGAGAAAAAGGGGGAAGAGAAAAAAGGGGGAAGAATAAAAAGGGGGAAGAGAAAAAAGGGGGAAGAATAAAAAGGGGGAAGAGAAAAAAGGGGGAAGAGAAAAAAGGGGGAAGAGAAAAAAGGGGGAAGAGAAAAAAAGGGGGAAGGAAAAAAAGGAGGAAGAGAGAAAAGGGGGAAGAGAGAGAAGGGAGAAGAGAAAAAAAGGGAAAAGAAAAAAGGGGGAAGAGAAAATAAGGGGGAAGAGAAAAAGGAGGAAGAGGAAAAAAGGGGGAAGAGAAAATAAGGGGGAAGAGAAAAAAAGGGAAAGGGGAAAAAAGGGAAAGGGAGAACTGGCAGCTCCTCCAGAAATCTCTGAGGCTGGGTAGTTTCAGAGCCTCCTCATGCAGCTGATCCAGAGCTGCCCTGAGATCACCATCCCTGCCATCCCTTAGGCCACCACATGAGTCCCACCGGTGGCCAGCGAGGTCTGGGTGGGATCTGTGCCCCCGGCTCAGACCTGGCTGTCCCCAGGCTCCTGTCCCTTCCAGAAGACCCTCAGGCAGGATTAACTCCAGCGGGTTCCAGCTTTTGGCCACCTCTCCCATGGAGAGGGTCCCCAGCAGGACCCCTCCTGTCCCTGCCAGAGGGTCCCATCAGCTGCAGTGAGTCCTCCCTGACACCAGAGCTGGGACCACCGAGGAGCTGGATGGACCCTCCACCCCCCCAGGGCACCCGAGCAGGGACCCCCTCCTGTCCCAGTTCAGGGACCCCCTCCTGTCCCAGTTCAGGGACACCCCCTGTCCCAGTTCAGGGACCCCCTCCTGTCCCAGTTCAGGGACCCCTCCTGTCCCAGTTCAGGGACTGCAGTGAAGGGAGGACACTGTCACTGGCCCAGGAGGGACTGAGCAGAGGACTCTTGGGGACACCAGGGAGAGGCTGGCACGTCCCCACAGCACAGGGGAGGTGACCCCGGGGGGATCCTGGGGGGATCCTTCCCCTCCTGCTGGTTCCTCACGGGAGAGGGGGAGCGAGGGGAAGGGAAGGGGAGGGGAGGGGACTGCAGGGAAGGGGTTTTTGGCAGCTTCTCCCGGGCTGTCAGACCCCTTAAAGAGACCTGGAGGAGTCCAGGGCTGTTGGCTCCGTGGATTGGCAAGTGCTCCAAGCTGGGCACTGGAGATGTGCTGGGGAGCCAAGTGCAGTTCCCTCCCTCCCTCCATCACCCCGGTGCAGTTCCCTCCTCTCTTCTCCCCCATCCCAAGCAGCACCCGCTGCCCCCAGAGGGGCTCAGACACTGCCAGCCCCACTCCTGCCCCTGGCACTGGGTGTCCTTCCCTGCAGCAGCTCCAGCCAGTGAAGGGAAAACCAAAACAACAAACCCCCCGACCCAAACCACACAGCATTTCCCAGGAAATGCAGGGATTGGAGGCAGAGCATCTGTGTGCAGCCACGGGGGAGCAGGGATGGGATTTTTATCATTATGTTTCATTTTCTGTTTTCACAGAATCCCAAAATTATTTGGGTTGGAAGAGACCTTAAAGCTCATCTCCTTCCACCCCCTGCCATGGGCAGGGACACCTTCCACTAGCCCAGGTTGCTCCAAGCCCCCTCCAACTTGGCCTTGGACACTCCCAGGGATGGGGCAGCCACAGCTTCTCTGGGCAACCTGTGCCAGAGCCTCCCCAGCCTCCCAGCCAACAATTCCTTCCCAATATCCCATCTAACTCTGCCCTCTGGCACTGGGAAGCCATTTCCTGTGTCCTGTCCCTCCATGCCTTTTCCTAAGTCCCTCTCCAGCTCTCCTGGAGCCCCTTTAGGCCCTGGAAGGTGCTCTGAGGTCTCCCCAGATCCTTCTCTTCTCTGGGTGAACCCCCCCAGCTCTCCCAGCCTGGCTCCAGAGCAGAGGTGCAGGGATTTACTTTAAGTCTCTTCCAGCCCTTGAAGCCAGCTGGGATGCAGGAACAAGAATTAACACAAGAGAAAGAAGAGGGGGGAAAAAAGAGGTGGGGACAAGCAGGGATCCCCACTGTGCACAAGTGTCTGGAGTTCAGAGAGACTCACCCAGAGCCTCTGGAGCCACCAGCCCGGTGAGGAGCTGGGAACTGGGGGTTTCCCACACCCAGCACTGCTGTGGTTGTGGTACCCAGGACCCATCCCAGCTCACAAAACCCTTGGAGGGGCTTCCCCAGCGTTTCCAGCCCCTCACACAACTACCTGGGCAATGCCCCGTGCTTGGGAAAACCAGAAACACATTTAAAAACCTCCCAGAATTCAGGGCCTGAGGCTCTAAAATCCACCCCCCAACCTGGCCATAGGCAATCTCTGTCCAAGCAAGCTCAGCTCCCAAAGCAGCTCAGGACTCCCACGAGCTCAGCCCCAGCCTGGAGCTCCTGCCCTGTGGCTGCTGCTGATCTGGGTCACTCGGCGAGTCTGAGCCCTGCAGCTCCTCGTGTGCTCTTGGATTGCAGGGGAGGCTCCTTCCAGCCCCACTCCTGGCTTTGCACAGACCCCCAGGAACAAGGTGAGGAGCTGGGGTTCAACCAAAACCCCTTCCCGGGAGTGCCAGGAGGGAACAACCCTGGTTGGGTGGACAAAGCTCCCAAATCCCAGCTCCTGGCTCCGACCCCAACCCATCCCTGCCTGTCCCACCCAGAGCTGGGAGGTGCTGGGGGGAATCCCAGCTGGAGGTGGCTCAGGTGCTTCAGCCTCTGGCATTTCGGGCAGCCCCGACGGCTGGATCCACCCCCCTCCCGTCACCCCCGGCTCGGGGATCGATAGGATTTGCTGTTACACCGGGAGGAAGAAGGGAAAAATAAAAAGGGGAAGGGAGGGAGGAGGAGGAGCAGGAGCTGTGTTCAGCACTGGAGCAGTCGCTGGGCAGTGCCTGGAGAGCAGCACCCCCGGCCCTGGTGGCTGCTGCTCCCAGGGATCCCATCCCATCCCATCCCATCCCACCCCCGAGTCTCCTGCTGTGAGCGCCGGGGGGGGGCCTCAGGTAAAGGCAGCCCTGCAAGATGCAACAAAGAACCTTGCTTCCCCTCCAAATTCCTTTGTCCTCTCTCCAGCCAGTCTCCCACTGCCCCGCTACCGAGGGTCCCCTTCCCTGTGCTCCCTGCCCCCAGTACATCCCAGTGACCGCCTGGGCTTGCTGGTCTCACCCCGGGCACGGCGGTGTCGGGCACAGAGGGGTTGTTTGGGGACCCCCACACTGACGGGGCCCCTCGTGGGGCAGCTCCTCCCCCAGGTCTGGCAGCACCAGGATCCGGGGTGGCTCCAGTCGAAGGGCAGCCGGGGGGGGGGAAAAGAGGGCAGCAGGACACAGCTCCCACCCAAGAACCAAGGGCGCTGTGGGGACACCCCAAAGCACATCCCAACTCCCCTCCGGCCCTCCCTGGGCTGACCCCTCCTTCCCTCAGCTCCTCCAGCAGCTGCCTCTCCCCACCGCCTTCCCCTCCCTCCCCCCTTTTCAACGATCGCGAAAGTCTCTCATTTTCCAAGCCCAATTACTCCGGCACATCCCCCCCACCCCGGCCGAGCTCCGAGGGCGTGGCACGATCCTGTACCTGCCGGGGCTGCTCCGGTGCCTCCCCATCCTGCTCCTGTGCCTTCTTATCCTGCTCCTCTGCCTCCCCATCCCGCTCCTGTGCCTTCTTATCCTGCTCCTGTGCCTTCCCATCCTGCTCCCCTGCCTTCCCATCCTGATCCTCTGCCTCCCCATCCTGCTCCTGTGCCTTCTTATCCTGCTCCTCTGCCTCCCCATCCTGATCCCCTGCCTCCCCATCCTGATCCTCTGCCTTTCCATCCTGCTCCTCTGCCTTTCCATCCTGCTCCTGTGCCTCCTTATCCTGCTCCCCTGCCTTCCCATCCTGATCTTCTCTGCCTTCCCATCCTGATCTTCTCTGCCTTCCCATCCTGCTCCTGTGCCTCCTTATCCTGATCCTCTGCCTCCTTATCCTGATCCTCTGCCTCCTTATCCTGATCCTCTGCCTTCCCATCCTGCTCCTGTGCCTCCCCATCCTGCTCCCCTGCCTTTCCATCCTGCTCCTCTGCCTTTCCATCCTGCTCCTGTGCCTCCTTATCCTGATCCTCTGCCTCCCCATCCTGCTCCTCTGCCTTTCCATCCTGCTCCTGTGCCTCCTTATCCTGCTCCCCTGCCTTCCCATCCTGCTCCTCTGCCTCCCCATCCTGCTCCTGTGCCTCCTTATCCTGATCCTCTGCCTCCCTATCTTGCTCCTGTGCCTCCTTATCCTGCTCCTGTGCCTCCTTATCCTGCTCCTGTGCCTCCCCATCCTGCTCCAGTGTCTCCCAGGCTGCCCCGTGGCTGCCACAGCCAGCACCGACAGGTTGGGATCCACAGGAGCCTTCACCTCCCAGATGAGTGTGAGGGTCCACACACCTCCAGGCTCCCCTGGAGAGGACAATGCAGCGGGAGCAGGATGAGCCGTGTCCTGTCCTACCAACATGCTGGTGAGGGAATGGGCATGGAAGGCTCTGGCTGGGATTTGGGAGCATTATCCACCCAAACAGGAGCTGCTGGCCACGGTCAGCACCAAAAGGTGAAGGCCAGAGTCTGGGATCCATAGGGAGCCTCTGTCTGCCATCCCTGTGCCAGGGTCTGCACACTCCAGGCTCTCCTGGAGGGGGTCATAGCACAGGAGCAGGATGAGCCACGTCCTGTCCTACCAACTTGTCATCGAGGGAAAGGGCACAGAGGGCTCTGGGTGGGATTTGGGAGCTTTATCCACCCAACCAGGGTTGTTCCCTCCTGGCACTCCCGGGAAGGGGTTTTGGTTGAACCCCAGCTCCTCACCTTGTTCCTGAGGGTCTGTGCAAAGCCAGGAGTGGGGCTGGAAGGAGCCTCCCCTGCAATCCAAGAGCACACGAGGAGCTGCAGGGCTCAGACTCGCCGAGTGACCCAGATCAGCAGCAGCCACAGGGCTGGAAAAGGGCTTTGGCAAAGCTGCCCCACTACAGTCCCCCTGCCATTGCTGTGCCACAGCAATAGGGAAGAACTGTGCTTTTCCAGCTCCAAAGGCAAAGCCCTGGCAGATGGAGAGGTTGGAGAGAACCCAGACCCTTCACCTGTCCTGTTTCTCGGGACTGGGTCCTTCCCTGGATGTTCCTTCTTCCCAAGGAAGGCGGGGTGTGGGTGTAGCTGTGGCTGCTTTGGGAGCGAAGGGTTTGCTGTGGGATTTTCCCACTTTTGACAGGTATTCCCATCTGTCTGATGGCACCTTTTGAACCCAAACACTTCGGGCCCATCCCTTTGCCCCAGAGGTGCCCCCGGAGTGTGGGTCCCTCAGTCTCACCCGTGCACCGAGCGCTGCCCGTGCTCAGCTCTGGAGGAGCTGCCACACCACAGCCCCTGCTCAGCCCAAACCTCTGCGGGGAGCTGGTTTACAAGAAGAGGAGTGCTGGCTTCCCAAACAAGCCTCCCAGTCCACAACACATTTCCAGCCATACATAATCTAATATACGTTACCATAGCGCCAATCAATAACTCAGTAGGCCAGCTCCGAAATTATTCCCTTAAAGGGCCAGCGCGGCTCTTCCTCCCCCTCCCCGGGCCCATCTGGCTCTGTTATGGCCCAGAGGAGCCCTGTGCCCTCACATCTCACCTGCCAGGCACTGCCAGGTGAGACCCCACGCCAGGCTGGCCGTGCCACCCTTCACCATCACGTTCCCCCTGTGCCACATCCCTGTGGTGAGCACGTGGGTGTCCATCGCCAGGGCACGGCTCTGCCACCACCAGCAGCTTCCTCCCTGCTCAGCAGCTCCACCACGGACACAGCTTTGCCCCCTCAGCATCCCACACTCCCTCATCCCACCTGCTCCACGGGATTTTCCGGGTTCCCCGGAGCTGCAGCAGGAGCAGAGGATGAGGCAGCACCCGAAGCCACTCCAGCCCCTGCCCAGCAGCTCCCTGGACCTGTCACTGTGTGCTTGGGGACAGGGACCTCCCTGCCCAGCCAGCCCTGGCAAACCCCTGGGGTGCTGCCCCTCTGCTGCCAAAGCCCCTGGGACTCCCAGAGCGTGAAGGACCACTGGCAACAGCTTCTTCTGCTTCTAATCCAAGAGAGAAAAGAGCTCCAAAAGCCCCCAAAATGGCAATGGCCTCCCTGCAGCCTTCCCTGGACTTAACCCCACTCAGGAATATCCTCCCTAGAGCCCCCACTCCGCACTCCAGGCATCCCATCCAATCCCATCCTGCATCGAAGGTTTCCAGGCCCAGTCCTGTTCCCTCAGGGCACCATTCCCTTCCCTCAAGCACCCTGATCCTGGCTGGAGCAGGTTCAGGTGGGCCCTGAGCTCACCTCACCTGCTTCACTCCCGCTGTAACAGCAAAAAAGAAGTGGCAGGACCTGGAGCCACTTTCTCGGGTGGCCATGGGGGCTCCTCGAGCCCCTCACGGTGCTGCCTGAGCAAAATGGGCCACACAACCCCTTCCTAAGTCCTGCTGGAGAACTCTCCCATTCCATAAATCCATTAACACTGAAACCTAACGATGCCAGCCAAGGTTGGCTCCTTTATTCTCCATCCCAGCAAAGACAAGCCAGAAAGAGGAAGAATAAAAACAAGGAAGCCAGAAAGGGACTCTTCAGTGGCAGGACACGTGGGGAATGGCTCCACACTGAGAGCAGTGTTAGATGGGATATTGGGAAGGAATTCTTCCCTGGGAGGGTGGGAGGCCCTGGCTCAGGTTGCCCAGAGCAGCTGTGGCTGCCCCATCCCTGGAAGTGTCCAAGGCCAGGTTGGATCAAAGGAGCAATCTGGGCTAGTGGGAGTGTCCCTGCCCATGGCAGGGGGTGGGACTGGGTGGGCTTTAAGGTCCCTTCCAGCCCAAACCATTCTGTGACTCTTGGGATAATTAATAAGACCCTAATGAGCCTCAGCAAGTGGCATGGGCTGCAAAGTGTCTCATTTTGGGTGGGGTTTGGGAGGTTTCTGCACTGACCACAGGCTTGGCTGGTGCTTCTGTTTGACTTGCACTGCCAGAACTTGGAGTTGCCCACCTGCATCCAGGGCTGGGCAGCAAACAACCACGGCCTGGGAAAGAGGAATTCTGCTGCTAGTGGCTGTCCCAGGCTGCTCCAGGCCCCTCAGCGCTGTGGGAAATGATTTTGGGGGGATTTTTAAGGCTTTACTTTTTTTCCAAGCTCGCCACAAAACGCTCTGCAAAGGCCAAAGAGACACTGGAACCCCAGGCTGGATGCAGGCAGGGTCCTGCTCACACCCTGCTCCTCTGGGCACAGAGAAAGAGAAACCGACCCATTTTAACAGGAAACTGGGGATTTTTCTCTCCTTTTATTTCCACAGCCCCCCCCCCCCCCCCCCCCCCCCCCCCCCCCCCCAAAAACGTTTTCATGGAAATTCTGAACAAACAGCCTCCCCCGAGAGTATTTAAAATACTCTTTAGACCCCAGCTGGCCGGCTGCGGGTCCAGACGATCTCCCCGAGCTGGGATCTCACAGAGGGGGATCCGTGGGCGCATCCCGGGAACCAGAGGATCCCAAATCTCCCGTCGGGCAGAAGCTCCGGAGCCCCGAGATCCCTGCGGCCACCCCCCCACCCCCCCGGGCCCAGCGGCATCCCCGGGGCAGGGCCGGAGGGAGGGTCCCCGGGGACCCCTCTCGGCATCGCCAGCTGCCTTCCAGCAGCCCCCGAAGGGCAGCGCGGCCCCGGCAGCGCTGTCAGCCAGGCTCTACGTCTTCCATTAATTCACTTCACACTGTCCGTATCGATCGGCCCTGCTCTCTCCCCGGTGCCCACCCCCCCTCCCCGCGCAGCCCTCCCCCCCGCCGGCTGCTGCACCGCTGGGCAGCCCAGCCCGCATGCTGCATGATCCATACAAACTCACTTACTCAGGGAAATCAATGGGCTCGAAAGAGCACACGCAGCAAGGCGAGGAGTCTGTCTGGGGATCGACCGCCCAACAAGGAGACACAGGGAGCAGCAGCCCGTGCCCCGCCGCAGCCCCGGCGCCCCGCGGGGGGACCGAGGGGGCTGGGGGGGGTCCTGCTGCCACCCCGGACCCCCGCGGGATCGGCCATCCCGGGCGGCTCCCTCCTTTTCCTCCCGGGAAGTGGCGTTGCCCCAAGGGCAGGTGCGGGGGACGGTCCCCACAAAGACAAGCCGACTCCCTCCGAAAATCCAAGAGGAAGCACATCCCTCCTTTACGCTCCAGCGTCCTCCCTTTGGTCCTGTTTGGCTCCAGACCAGTCACTGCAGCCCTGCCTCAGTTTCCCCGAGTTTAACCGGCAGGACGGATCATGGGATCCCGGAATGGTTTGGGTTGGGAGGGACATTAAAGCCCACCCAGTCCCACCCCCTGCCATGGGCAGGGACACCTCCCACTAGCCCAGGTGGCTCCAAGCCCCGTCCAGCCTGGCCTTGGACACTTCCAGGGATGGGGCAGCCACAGCTGCTCTGGGCAACCTGTGCCAGGGCCTCCCCACCCTCACAGCCAACAATTCCTTCCCAATATCCCATCTCACCCTGCCCTCCTTCAGCTTAAAACCTTTTCCTCCCGTCCTGTCACTGCATGCCCAAGGAAGCTGGGAAGTATCTTCCCCTTCCAGCTGGTTCTAGGGGGAAGGGGGGGCCCCTGTTCTGCCAGATTCATCCACGGCAGCAATAACTGGTCCTGGACTGAGAAGAAGCTAAAATTGAAGATTTTTTGCTCCCTCTCAGGGCACCACTGGCCCTATTTGCCCTGGGAAACAGTTGCCACAGCTCAGGCAGCGCCGGGGTGATTAATAAATCCTGCCAGAGGAGCTGCTGCTGTGCTGAGTTTGCCCATCAAGGAAGGAAATCTTTATTTATATATATTCTATAAACTAATTTTTGCATCATTGCAATAAATCCATCTTCCAGCCGTCAGCTACAATCTGCCCTGGGTGCCGCTCACGTGCGGGATGCTGGGGGTGGGGAGAGCAGGAACAGGAGCATCCCGGCACTGCTGGGCCGGGGGGGGTCCCAAAATGGGGACTCGGGGCCGTGTCAGGGGGGAAAAGCAGCTGCTGGCACCCGGTTCCCACCCTGTGGGTCCGTCAGAGGGGTGGAGGGGTCCCCTGGAGCATCGAGGGACGGGGGTGTCCCCACACTGAGGACACGGGACCCCCAGTGGGGCCGGACCTGCCGCCTCCCCCGGGAGGAACTGGGGGAACTGGGAAGGCCTGGGGACGGCGCTGTTGGCCCAGTACCGGTAAATGCTGGCAATCCCCTGCCTGGCGGGGGGAGCCTTTTCCCAGCAGCCCCCCCTCCCCGAGCCCAGTGTGGTTGTGAGCTGGAGACGCCGTGTCTGTGCTGCACAGGCTCCAGCCCCGGGGCAGAGCCGGGGGCAGCTGCGGGGGCACGGGAAGAGGCAGCAGAGCCGTGGGCACGGCCACTGCCCCCTCCCCAAAACCACCCCCGGCTCTGGGGTGTCCCCTGGGTGCGGGGTTCAGTTTTGGGGGACAGGAGGTGACAAGGCAGGTCGTGGCTGCTCTGAGCAGCCTCTGCTGGGACCTGGTGGCTTTTTGGGCTGAAACCTTGTGCAGGCTGTGCCATCTGTGCCCCTGGAGCATCCCGGGATGGGAGTTGCACAAGAAGCTGGAGTTCCCACAGCCAGAGGGATGCTCCTCTCTGCCCTGCCGGCCTGGGGTGTTCCCCAGGAGCAGGATCCCTGTCGGAGGAGGATTTCAGTGCCCCATCCCATCCCCCTGCCTGGGAGGGGGCTCTGCTGCCCGGGCTCATCCCAGCACAGCCCGGAGCCGAGCGGCCGGATCGAACACAGCCGAGGGCAGGCAGGGCAGGCAGGAGGTGAGGGCAGGGATCCACCGGGGAGATGAGTCTGCTGGGCCTCGGCCAGGCCAGGAGGCCCCACAGCCGCGGTTCCCAGCCCGGGATGGATGGGGATGAGGGCTCGGAGCAGGGGGGATGGAGGAAGGCTCCCATCAGCTCCCCTGTTTGGCAAGCAGAGCCCCCCGAGCCCTCCCCGGGGGGGTTGCCCATTGCTGGGGGGCACAGGGCTGCCTGTCCCCCTCCCCTCCAGGATGTGGGTGGGGTTCAGCAAAGCCCCCCGTCCCCCCAGCCCTTCCTGACAGTGGCTGGCAGGAGGTGGGAAGGATGCTAGGAGTGGGGGGGTCACCCCCGTGGGCAAAGGGGTTCAGGAACTGGAAGCCCCCCAGCCCAAGCCCGGGCACCCAGACCCCCACCCTGCCCAGGGACACCCACCCCAGCACATCCCCCTGCCCTGAGGCCCCTGCAGAGCCCCATCTCGGGGGTCCCTGGAGGGGATGGGGGTCACTGGGACAGGCTGTGAAAACAGGAGCCTCTGAGTCGCTTTTCTCTCGTTTCCCCCCCATTTTGTCCCTTTCCCCCCCCTTTCCCTGCCGGCCCTGGCACTGGCTGTGGAGGTAACGAAGGGCCCTGTGCATAGCAATGAGATTGATTGACCCCTGTGACCCCGGCCAGGCCCAGGGCTCCCTCCAGGGCACCCAGGTCACCGGCTGCTGACCAGCACTGGTTGCCACGGTGACACCAGTGGTCCCCGGGGATGGATGGGGGGCTCTGGGATGCAGGGGGGTGCTGGGGCAGGTCAGAGTGTCAAGGCTGCTGCGTTAGGGGGATGCTCCTGGTTTGGGGAGGGGGAGGGTTCATTTCCCGGCCCAGGTGGGACCCCAAGGGGCAGGTCCCTTCCAAGGGGGGCAGGACAGGGGTGCCAGAGTGTGCCAGATCAACGGGAGGGTTGGGGGGGAGGGGGTGTTCCCTGGGGAAACTGAGGCACAGAGGGATCCAGGGTGGCACAGCAGGAACCCAGGAGAGATGGGAGCCAGTGGGGAGTGGGAAAGAAGACTGGGGGAGTTGGGGGACAGGGGAGGAAGGGGGTGTGGAGAGGGGTGGAAGGGTGGAGAGGGGTAGGGTGGGGGTTGGAGGTTTGGGTGGGGAGGTGTGGGGTGAGGGTGTGGGATGGGTGGGGGGGTGCAGGAGGAAGGGAGGAGGGGTGCAGGACAGGGAGGAGGGGTGCAGGACAGGGAGGAGGGGTGCAGGACAGGATGGAGGGCTGCAGGAGGAAGGGTGCAGGGGTGAAAGATGGTGCAGGGTGCAGGGCAGGGGTGCAGGGTGAGGGGTGATGGGTGAGGGGGTGCAGGGAGAGGGGTGAGGGGTGCAGGGCGAAGGGTCCAGCATGGGGGGTGCAGGGGTGGAAGGTGAAGGGTGCAGGATGCAGGGCAGGGGTGCGCGGTGAGGGGTGAGGGGTGAGGGGAGAGGGGTTCAGGATGAGGGGTGCAGGGCAGGGGTGGAGGATGAAGGGTGCAGGATGAGGGGTGCAGGATGAGGGGTGAGGGGTGCAGGATGAGGGGTGCAGGATGAGGGGTGAGGGGTGCAGGATGAGGGGTGCAGGATGAGGGGTGCAGGATGCGGGTCCTGCCCGAGGACCCCAATTCCTGGGCTCCGGTGCCCTCTAGTGGGCAGGTCCGGCCCCTCCCGGCTCGGCTGCCCCCGCGCCCCGACCCCCCTGTCCTGGGGGTCACAGTGCCGACCCCGCCCCGTCCCCCGGGATCCACGTGGGGCCACTGTCACCCCCCCGGGGGGACACGTCGGGGACACGTCCCTGCGGTGAAGGGGACGGGGAGGGAGCTGCGGGTGGCTCTGGGGTTAAAGCCACCCAACCCACCTCCGGGGGAGTCCCCCGTGCGGGACCCACGAGCCACTGCTGGGTTCCCACTGTCCCCTCGAGGGTCCCCCCTCACCCCGCGGGTCCCCCCGACCCCCGGCCCCGCCGACCTGCAGCTCCTCCGGCGGCCGCCGGGTGGCGACACGGGACCGGCCCCGAGCGTGTCTGTCCGTCCGTGTGTCTGTCCTGTGTCTGTGTCTGTCCTGTCCCTCCGTCTGTCCCGTCCCTCCGTCTGTCCCATCCCTGTGTTTGTCCTGTCCCTCCGTCTGTCCCATCCCTGTGTCTGTCCTGTCCCTGTGTCTGTCCCGTCCCTGTGTCTGTCCTGTTCCTGTGTCTGTCCTGTTCCTGTGTCTGTCCCGTCCCTGTGTCTGTCCTGTTCCTGTGTCTGTCCCGTCCCTGTGTCTGTCCTGTTCCTGTGTCTGTCCTGTCCCTGTCCCCGTGCCCAGTTCCGACTGTGTTCCTGTCCTCTCCCTGTGCCGATCTTGTCCCTGTGCCCAGCCCTGCCCTGCCCTGTCTCTGTCCCTGTTCCTGTGCCCCGTCCCGGTCCTGTCCCTGTCCTTGTCCCTGCCCCTGTGCCCAGCCCTGTCCCTTTCCCCAGCCCTGTCTCCAGCCCCGCCCCTGTCCCCAGTCATGTCCTTGTGCCCAGCCCTGCCCTGTCCCTGTCCCTGTGCCCTGTCCCGGTCCTGTCCCGATCCTGTCCCTGTCCCTGTGCCCAGCCCTGTCCCTTTCCCCAGCCCCACCCCGACCCTGTCCCCAGTCATGTCCTTGTCCCGAGCCCTGTCCCTCTGCTCAGACTCATCCCTATCCTTGTCCCCAGCCCCGTCCCTGCCCACCCCACCTCCCGATCCTGTGCTGACGCTCCGCATCCCGCCGGGCTGTCACACCCCCGGGCTCTCTCCGCGCCCGCCCTTGGTGGCACCTGCCAGGCTGAGTCACCCTGGGCAGCCCCGGGTTGGTGGCACCTGGGTCAGCGGGGACACGCGGCCACACCGCGGGCTTGGCCGGGGACGGGAAACTCTTGGTTCTGCTTCTGCCCCTCTGACGTGGGGTGAGATGCGGGAAGGGATCAGAGCCCAACCCTCCCCCCGAGGGCCGCGATCAGGGCACGCTCGGGGACCGGGCAGAGGGTCCTGCTGGGGTTCAGCTGGGTCCTGGCGGCCAGGATGGGACCCCAAACACCAGCCCGGGACAGTGACACGCGGGGGTATCCGGAGTGGGGGGCACTGCACCCCCAGCCTGGGCAGAGTCGGGGGGCGCCCAGCCCAGCCCCGCACCCCGCGGAGAGGCGGGAGAGGGCTCGGCATCCCCCATCCCCCGGAGCCTCCCCTTTCCCATCAGTTATTTCGGGAGGTGGCACCTCCACATCCCGCCGTGCCATTCCCGGCGGGCAGCGGGAACAGGGATGCTCAGGGCCGGCGAGGGAGCGAGGCCGGCGGGGAGGGGGGAGGCAGAGCCCCCGCTCCTGCCCAGCCTGTTGCGGTTGGAGCCGTGGAGTGGAAGTAACAGGCGGTGACACCGCTGCCCAAAAACCGCCACCAGAACAATAGTCGGGAGCGCGGAGGACGCAGGCGGCCACGCCGCCCCCAACGCTCGCCAAGGAGCCGGGGACATCCTGGGGACATCCTGGGGACATCCTGGGGACGCCCCGCACGGGCACCTGGCCTGGGCATCCCACCCGAGGGACACCCGACGGGGGCTGGGTGGCCCGAGGGGCTGACGAAGGCACCGTTTTAATGAGGAAGGGTTGGCATTTCCGAGGGTGGCACTGGGACAGAGCGGGGCCATCGCGCTGGGGACGCGAGAGGAGGCATCGCTGAGCCCGGGGCTGAGCCGCCTGCGGCCCTAACGGGGAGAAAGGGAGGGAACAGAAAATGGCAGGAGACACAACAGAGGAGCGGGGCTGCTTCGCCTTTAAAATAATGCAGCAAAATTAGCAGCTCTGCAGTCATTAATATGCAAAAATGCAAATGAGGAGGTAATTAAGCTGCAGTCCTCCGGAGGATATTTCCATCATAATGAATTCTATTGTCAGGGAAAGAGCAGCCAGGCGGATTTATGGTGCTTACATGAATAAAAAATATGAGTATCCAAGCGGTGTCCTTGCTGCCGGCTGCTGTCCCCTGCCCCAGCCGAGGGGGGCACAGGGCACTGAGGAGGGCACAGGGCACAGCGTCCCCGTCCCTTGTGCCAGCCTGACTCGCACTGCCCATCGCCGAGGCACAGCAGCAGGAAGGGACTTGGGCACCTGCAACAGGGGGGAAGTGGCCTCTCCCTTCCCTTCCCTCTGTGCCACAGCCCCAGCAAACCCCCCAACCAGCCGGCAGCACATCAGTGCCCACCGGCACCGAGACCTGTGCCAGGGCCACGCCACTTCCACGGGGCCACAGAGGGGCTGGGGGCACCCGAGCCAGGGGGTGACTCTTCCCCATGTTGGGGGGCTCCCCCAGTGGCACCCCGGCCCGGCCAGTGCCGTGTCTCTGCAAGGACCTGGGGCCTGAACTCGCCAGGATCCTGCCAGCCAAACCCCTGGGAGAGCTGGATGCTGGATAACACTTGGACTGTCCTTCTCTTCCCTGCCCAGGGGGCCTTTGGGGGCCAGGACCCACCTAAGGCTGGCATTGGGGAGCACAGGGACTCTGGGACACCAGGATGGAGGGGACCCCAAACTGGGAGAATGACCTGTGGGCATCCCCAGGATTTGGGGTGGTGGCAGCCGGACCTCTGAGCCACACAGGCGGTGCACCAGCCAAAGAGCCGCCGGTCCTCGGGCACGGGCAGAGTCCGCCTTCCGAGTCAAATCCCTGCCCGCGGGTGCCCCCTCCGCAGCCCCCAAACCTGGCGAGGAGGGGCTGGGGCACAGCCTTCCCCTTTCATTCCCTCCAGCGGCGGCCGCCACGGAAAACAAACCGAAACCCACCCAAAACGAAATAGTTGGCCGGGTGCCACCCTGCAGCTGCCGGCCCCGGCTCAGCCTGGCATTTTTCAAATGTCAAGGCGAGAGGCGGCGGGGCCGCCCGGCTCGGGGGGCTCGGGGGGCTCGGCCCCGGGGCGGGGGGCTGGGGACGGGAAGGGGAGAAGGGAAGGGGCGCGGGAGAGGGGGAAGGGACACCCGCAACCCTCGCAGCTGTCATTGTCACCGAGGGGTGAGGTGTAGCTGGGGGAGGCGGGTTGGATGGGAGGGAACCGGCTCCATCTTAGCGCCGATGTGGTCGAGGCGAGGGAAGACGACTAAAAAAAAAGAAGGGGGGGAAAAGCAGGAAAGGAGACGGGCAGACAGGAGCAGCTGCTCCTGGAGGCGCGGGGCTTTTTTTCTTGCTTTCAAAGCCGCGAAAGTTGTTGCTCGCAGGCTCGGGACCCCTCCACACACACACACACACAGAGTCCCCCATCGCATGCGATGTTTGGCGAGGGTGGCCAGAGCTGGGACTGTGCTGACTGTCCGAGGGGCCGGGGAGCTGGAGGTGAGCTCGTCCTCACCCCAGGGCACCCCCCTGGCTCACCCAGAGGGAAGGGTCCTCCCTGCCCTGCACAACGCGGGATTCCGGGGCTGGCACAGGCGGGCACAGGGCAGGTGAAAAGAGACCCGCTGTCCCCAGCAGGACCATCCTCCTCCTCGGCACAGCCCCAGGGCGGCACGCGGGTGCCTCTCGGTCGGGCTGAGCCCGCGGGCACAACTCGGTGCCCCCCCCGTGCCCCCCGGAGCCCCCCCGTGCCCCCGGAGCCCCCCCGCACACCTGCACAGCCGGAAACCTTCACACCCCCCCGCTGGAGCCCAGAGGGGGGGCACGGCGGGCAGGGAGGGGTGGCAGGAGGGGGGTTACCCCTGTCCCTCCTCCCCGTGCTCGCCTCTCGTCGTGGAGAAGTGGAAAAGCTCTGCCTTTCCCCAGGGGAGGTTCAGAGCCCTGATGCTCCATCCCTGGGCAGGTGGGCACCTCGTGGGGGCCTGCACGGGTCGGGGGGGGGTCCCCCCGTGTGACACCTCCACGGAGGAGCATCAGAGCTGTGGAACCGCTGCCATACCTGGGGGTGCCCCTCCCCACCGCCCTCCTGAGCCCCGTTAAGGTCAGCGGGGGCTGGCAGGGAGCAGCCGGGGGTTTAGGAATTCAGGAATGATGCACGGCCCCCTCCTCGCTGTGTTCCAGCCCCACGTCCGGGGCTCACAGAGCCCCGTCTGGTCGAGGGTCCTGGTGTTCCCAGCTCTCAGGGTTCTCGTGCCCCAGGTGGGCTGAGGAGGGATTTGGAGGGTCATGTGGAAGATGGATGAGCAAAAAGGGTTTGTGGTGGTGGTCAATAAATTGGTATCAAACTGGCTCTTGAGGAGTCCAGAAGCAGAGCAGGCTGAGGGCAAACCCCCCAATTTACCCACCCAGACCTAAGGTCAGACCCCCTCCTACCCCATGAGCTCAGGGGGCCATGGCTGTGTCCCCAGCCACTGTCCCAGAGCCACCAAATCCGTCCCCAAGCAGAGGAAGGGATCGAGGTGCTGGGGTGCTGTGCTGACCCCAGAGAAGGGGGACACCCTTGTGCCACCACCTGGGAAGGACCCCTGAGGGCATCGGGGCATCTCCTTCAGTCACGGACCCAGCACAGCCCTGCAAAGGGTCGCGTCCCCACCCCGGGGGGCTCTCGGGGCCATTCCCTGTGCCCGGGAGGACACGAGAGGTGCTCAGCAGGGCTGGGGTAGGGGACAGCTGGGAGAGGAGCACCCGTGTTTACACACAGTGCCTTGCAAACCGCCCCCCCCCCCGCGCATCCCAGCCCCCTCCCCCTCGGCGGCAGCTCCTCTTGAGGTTTGAGGTGACATCCTGCTTTCTGCATCTCGCTGTCACCCTGCCCCGGGGGGCCCTGGAGCGGGCAGGGCAACCGCAGAGGCAGAGCAGGCAGGGCTGGGGGGGTGCAGGTCCCCCTGCCCAGCTCGGGCTGCACCCAAAAAATGGCAACTCTCAAACCCAGCGATTCTCTCATCCTCCTTGCACAGCTCGTGGTGGGGCAAAGAGCTCACAGATCCTTTCCTGAGCTCCCCATCCCTGTCTCCTTCCCCCGTTTGGGGAAAAAAATTGCCAGTATTTGGGTTTATAAACCACCAGGCCAGGAAAACAGCAGGCTGTAAGTCAGGGGGACATCCTGCCCAGCAGCAGGTCGGAGCAGGTGAAGCCTTTTCCATCAGTGCTTTATTCTGGAAGCGCTTGCAGAGGCAGGATTAGGGATAAACACCAAGCTCTGCAGGGTCTGGGCACCTCCAGTCCTCCAGCACGGCCAAAAATCCAGAGAAATGGATGAAAATAGAGACAAGGGTGATGCCAGGCATTCCATCCTCCCTTTCCTGGGATGCTGGGGGACGGATGTGGGCATGGGAGCACTCCCTGCTGCCCCGAGCTAACCCAGGGGAAAGCTGCAGTGCCAGCTCCAAGTGCCATGTGTGGGGCAGCTGCTCCCCTGGGTGTCCCCCACCCTGATGGTGGGTGAGCAGGGCTGTGCCTGGAGATGTGGGTGCCCTGGCAGGGGTGATGTGGGTGCCCTGGCAGGCAGGAGCAGGGGAAGCCGAGGCACTTGGCACTGGTTTCTCTTCGAGCACAGCCCGATGCAGAGATAAGATAAGGTGTCTGAGGCTGCCAAGGTAAACTGAGGTCATTGCAAACCCAGATGGGTTGAACGTGTCCCCACAGCCCCAGGTTACACACACACAGAATCCCACACTGGTTTGGGTTGGAAGGACCTTAAAGTCCATCCAGTTCCATCCCCTGCCATGGGCAGGGACACCTTCCACTATTCCAGGTTGCTCCAAGCCCTGTCCAACCTGGCCTTGGACACTTCCAGGGCTGGGGCAGCCACAGCTTCTCTGGGTGCTCTGTGTAACTCTGGGCCACATCCAGGTGTGTATTTTCATTTCAGGCAGATTTGTGTCCTTCCCCCCATCTCCTGCCCAGTGTGATAAAACCCCTCCTTATCCCACAGCGCCAAGGGTCGAGCAGAGCTGATGGCAGGGCAGGGCCAGGGGCTTCCAAGTCACTTTTTGCCTAATTTTGCTCGAAATCTGGGTGAGATGCTCTGTGGGAGAGTGGCATCCTCTTGGGCAGGCAGGGGTTTTGTGTTTCACAGTTGGAGGGGTTGGGGGCTTCCCCTCTCAGTGTAACCACGGGGCTGGTGTGGGTTTGGCTGCCAGGACACCATCCTGCAGCTCCCAGCCTGTCCCAGCCCCTCCAGCTCCAGCCAGTGGCACCTCCAGGGGCTGGCAGAGCTGGCACCCTGCTCCCCCTCCCTGGCACCTCCCTGGGGGCTCCAGTGTGGTCCAGTCATTGAAAACTTTGGAAGCAGCTTCCAAAGCTGGGGTGTCGAGGAACTGTGGTGTCAGGGCTCTTTCCTCTCCCCTCTACAAATGCACTTTTTTCTCCCTTAAGCTCCTGCTTTTAAACAAAACTATCATGAACCCCCCCTGACTCCTTGACCTGGAGCTTTCCAGAGACCTCAAAAGAGGAGAAAGCTCCTGGGTGTCCAAAAACTGGCTGGAGCAGACCTGGGAGCCCAGGCTGGGGGCTGCCTGTGGGAACAAGAGGAACATCCAGGGCTTAAAAAGGGGTAAAAGCCCCTTTGGCACCCCGAGGCCTCCTCCCCCCCCCCCCGGAGGATGGTCCCCACGGCCCCCCCGGGTGCGGGTTTGCAGGAGCAGGGTGGGGAGGGGCTGCAGGGGGTGGGGGAGGCATCGCAGGCGGATTCGAACGGGAGACGCCTGACAGATGGGTCTGCCCTACATTTCACGACTGGCTGCCGTTAATCTGGCTTCCTGCACCCTCCCCCCCAGCCCACCTCCCCTCCCTGCAGCTCAGGGCTCCCCACTGCCGGGGCGGGGGGTGGCAGGGCCCTGTGGGGACACAGGGGGAGGGTCACGGTGCAATGGGGGTCATCAGGTGTCCCCAGCCCTTGGCAGAGCTGCTGGGAACCCCCCAGGCCACAGCCAGAGTCACCCTGCTCTATCCTGACCATCCCCTGTCACTTGGGCACAGCCCCAAACCCAGCCCTGGGGTGCCCGTGTCCCCTCCCGACCCCCCCACTGGCCACACGTGGCCACAGCAAGGGGGAATTGGGCTTTGCTGCCACGTCCTTTCACGTGCCCAGGGGTGAGCATCTCTTCAGCCTCCTCCTCTCCCTCCAGCATCCCTTAACCCACCTCTGGATTTCATCCCCTCTCCCCTCTGTGACCCCCTGTCCCCCAAACCCCTGGATGCAGGGGAGGGGCAGCACCCTGCAAACTGCCGGGGAGGGGCCTGACAGCTCCAGCCGTGGAACAGACACCCACGGCCAGCCCGCAGGAATTTTGGGCTCTCCCCCATTGCCCTCTGCCACCCCCCAGCAGCAGGTTCGTGCCCTGCCTCACGGGGCACGGCGTGGGGAGGATGCTCTGCTGCCCTCAGCTGCCCTTCGCTGCGTCCCCAGCCCAGCCCCTCCAGGTCCCCCAGCAGCAGTTCAGCCCTCGCAGGAGTTCCTGGCTCTCCTTCCTCCCCCCGCAGTGAGCGAGCCCCGGGGTTGCCGGTGTCTGATTTCGCCGGGGTTGGCGCGGTCGGTTCCCCCTCCCCGCACCCTCTCAGCGCGGGGAAGCGAAAGAGCAGCGATGCCGCGGCCAGACCGGGTGGGAGGACACGGCAGGGACGCACCTGCAGCCGCGGCAAAGGATGGGCAAGAGCTGGCAGACCCATGGCACCCCCGTGCCCGGCCCTTCCCGGGACAGAGGCTGGATGTGGGGGGGTCTTGTTGCTCCAGCCCCCAGGACCCCCCGGGCTAAGGGGATGTGGGGCTGTGCATCCAGGAGAAGCACACCCAGACCTCAGCCCCTTGCTGGGGAGCTGAGCTTTCGATTCAGGTCACTCAGGGGTCACTCTGGGGGAGGTTTCAGCACTGAAGGTTCTTCCCCCACAGGGTGCTGGGGCACTGCCCAGGCTCCCCAGGGCAGTGGGCACGGCCCCAAGGCTGCCAGAGCTCCAGGAGCGTTTGGACAACGCTGTGAGGGACAGGGTGGGATTGTTGGGGTGTCCTGGGCAGGGCAGGAGTTGGACTGGATGATCCCTGTGGGTCCCTTCCTAGGGTATCCTGTGATTCTGTTATTCCATCCATGTCACAGTGGGATGAGGACACGGTGCAGTGTGGAAGAGCCAGACTGGATGTTCCCAGTGCCAGCAGGGCTGGATCCAGCAGTGAGAAGGTAGGTGGGGGCAGGTGGTGCCCAAACCATGCCCGGGCTGAGACCGTGAGAAAGGAGGATGGAAAACGGGGCTGAGATGGAAAATCAGGCTCCTCTTTGCTGGTGAGGAGGCTTGAGCCCTCTCCTGCCCTGGATCCCATCACCAGGATCTGGCCAGCCCTTCCCATTGCCCTGCTCCATGGACTGGGGATGGAGCTTGGAGCAGGGACTCACCTCACTGTGTGGTTTCTATCACTCCTCGAGTGATGCTGAAACTCGACAGCATGTCATGAAAGCCACTAAGGGAAGAAATCTGGGTAGGGAAGGGAAATCCCCCATCAGGGCCCAAGGAGGCATCTCCGTGTCCTCTCCTTCCCCTGTGCAGCAAAGGTTCAAAGGCCACAGTGGTCCCGGTGTCCCAGAGCTCAGACCAGCTCCCCCTCAGGGGGTGTTTGCTGCCTCAACCTTCCTGACCCCCCCCACTGTGAGGATGGAGTGATGGAGCTGTGGAGCTTGAGGAATCGGGAAAGGCGCCCCAAGAGCAGCACATTCACACCCCAAAGGCACCCAAACCTCCAGCTAAGCCAGGCAAAAACCTGCTGCCTCCTCCTGTCCTTCCTCACTGGGGTCACCCAGCCCTGCTTTGGGCCTCTTCCAGCTGGCTGGGGGTGGATTGGCAGTCCTGGGTGCTGTCCCCTTCCTTGGCCACAGGGAATATTCACCTCAGGTTTGACAGCTGCCCTCAGGTGCTGCTGTTTTCACCTGTGAAGGTGCCAGACGCCTCACTTGACATCCTGGACAAGGCTCCCATCCCAGTCCCCTGCTCCATGTCTAACTCCTACGACAACGACCTCATTTCCTCTGTTTCCCTCTCCCTTTCCTTCTCACTCTTCCTCCTGCCCCCATCCCCCTTCCCCAGAGCCTCCTGCCTGTGCCCCTGCCCAGGACCCAGGCTCCCTTCAGGAGGTTCTCCCACCCCCCTTTTAACCTTCTCCCCCCCACGAGCCGTCCCGGGCAGCAGCATCTTCACCCCCACTCGCTGGTGGGGGATGACGGTCCCCGGGGTACCCCGGGAGATCCCCCCCACGCCCCAGAGGAGGTGCTAAGATGGTTTCTGGGGGCGAGGGCGCCTTTTCTTTCCATTCAGAGGAGATTCCCCGGGCCCCCGCCCCCGGCGAACACGAACAGTACCGAGGGTTTCCTGTTCGTAGGCGGATGCTATTTTGGGGCCGCGGCTGCAGCGGGGAAGGGGGGGGACCCCACCTGGGGCCGGGGATGCCGCTCTGCCTCCTCCACCACACCATTCCCAGCGCACTCTCCTGACCCCAGCTCGGGTTTTGTCGATTTTAAGACAGTTTTTCAACCCCCCCACGGGCAGGATTTCACCCCCCCCGGGGCAGACACGGCATCCCTAGGCTCAGCTGTGCCGCGGGGACGATATCCCACTGTCCCGGGGATGTGGAGCAGAAGGACCCGGTTCCCACCTGGGACGCCCAAGGGTGGGATTTCTGTACAACCAGAACGTGACAATTTGGGGACCCCTTTCTCCTGAGCCACGGGAGAGCCCCACAGGGCTGAGGGTGTTTCCCGGGGGTCCCAGCAGCACCCAGCAGCCTGCGGACGAAGGGCTGGATCACTCGGGGCGTGAGGAGGGGCAGCAGCACCGTGGTGGCCGCGGGGGTGGCCGTGGAAGGGGTTTTGTCCCCCCCCCGAGGCGCCGCATCGCCGGTCCGACGGAGCGTCCTCCGCGTTTTTTCAAGGCCTTGCCCAAAAAACCGACGGGTTTGCACACAGAATTCCCCGCGGAACTTCCCGACGAGCCGCCCCGAAGGTTTTCCACGTGGGAAGGTCGAGAAGTTTCCCTGGGGGCGGGGGGAGCTGGGGGCGGGGGCCGCGCTGCTCCGCGGGGCTGGATCGCTCCCGAGGGTCCCGAGAGAGGGGGGAGCCGTTCCCATCGCCCCCAGTGCCCCTCCCAGTGCCCCTCCATCCCACTGGGACGTGGCCCTGCCTGGCAGGTGCCTGTGAAGACGCGCCACGGCCACCCCACCCCAGTGAGGTTTGTGCTCTGGCAGAAAAGCTGCTGCTGCCCTTCCCTGTGCCTCGGTGTCCCCAACTGCAAACGGGCCCGGGGGCTGCACAGACCCCCTGAGCAGGGTCTGGAGGAGCAGGGGAGGGGGGGGGGGTTCACTGCCCGCCCACGGGTCCTTGGGGACACACATGACCCCAACACACACCCCTGGCCCCGTGCACCCATCAGCCACGGCCAGGCAGGAGCTGAGCCCGGTGCAGGGGGGTGTCAGGGGTGACAGGGACCCCCGGGGAGGTGGCAGTACGAGGTCAGAGCCGCTGATGTCGCTGCTCCACACTGTGCCCTAAGGAGAGGCTGAAGGAAGAGAGGAAGAAGAGGGTCCCGGTGCCCCGTGGGAGGGAGGGCAGTGACGATGACGATGCTCTCTCGGTATCACTTCTGTCCCCACAGCTGGAAGAAAAGGAGCAAAGCAGGTTGGAGAATGGGAACTGCCCCTGCCACGATGTGCTGGGGGAGGACCCTGTGGGGTGAGCTGGGACCTACTGTGGGACTGCAGAGTGTCCTGCAGGGGTTAGTGACTGTCACAGCCCAGCCGGCAGAGACAGAGCAGTGGCAGGGGCCACTGGGGGCATCGCTGGTGACAAATGGCACCTGAAGGGAGGGTGGTGAGTGAGGCCAAGGATGCCTCCAGGGAGCTGCCAGTGGCACGTGCTCACCCTTTGGTGGAGGAGGTGTCAGGGGGTGCCAAGAGCTGGAGGGTGCCCCAGCTCTGCTGTGGTGGCCAGGAAGGAGGGGGAACCCTGGGAGGGGGACAATGTGGCCAAAGGGGCTGTAACCACTGGCCAAGCCAAGCCCAAAGCTCAGCCCTGCCCACTGCAGTCTGGGAGGGAGCTGGGGACAAAGTCGCTGTAATGTGAGAGATGGGCGGGTTTTAAAGAGAGAGAGAGAGAGAAAAAAAAAAAGAGTTTTGAGGCCTTTCTTCTCTCTCCCTGTTGTTGTTGTTATCCATAAATAATAATTAAACCCCCATTTCCAGCCCAGGCCACTTGTTTTAAATTTCCTGGCTAAAGTGATGTAACAGCTGTGCGTGATGCAACGCCATGTGGAATGCATCATCCAGGAAACCAAAAACAAAACTGCCTTTCTGTCCAAGCCCTCGGCACAGCTCCTTCCCCCAGCCCCCAGAGCAGCCCCCAGGTCTGGGCTGGGCACCCCAAGTCCCCCCCAGGACCCAGCCCTGGGTGCAGGGGGACAGCAAGGGGCAGTGTGGGGGCACAGGGGGGAGGCAGCTCCCTGCTCCGAGCCCACTGAGCTCCAGGTTCTTTTTTAATTAAAAACTTTAAAAATCAAGACCTGGCGCTTTGCTGAGGGAAAATAAACCTGTGCAAGCCTGACACGTACCCTGCAGCAGAGGGGAGGGTCTGGTGGGCTTTTCCTTGGAGTTTGCCAAATTGTCCCCCTTCTTACCCCCAGTTTTGCCCTGCCCTGGGACCTCATTGTGATTGCCAGGGTAGCCAAAAGCTGCCGGCGGCTTCAGCAGGGCTCCTGCCACCCCCGTGTCCCCCCATCATTGCTGGAGGGGTGTGGGGGCTCCCTGGCTCAACCCCCTCCACCTGGCAGGGTTGAACTCCTCCTTGGCCTCACACTGCTGCAGGGAAAAATCATCTCTCCGGGATGCCCGTGCCCCTCCCTCTGCCCCATCCTCTCTGCCCTGTGCCCCGTGTCAACTCTGCTGCCACGGGAGCCCGACCTGCCTCTGGAACAGGACTGGCCAGAAAGGACAGAGAAAGGGAAGGTAGAGAAGAGAAAGGGAAGGGGGGGGAGAAAAGAAAAAAAAAACCCAACAAAGAAAACAAAACAACAACAACAAAAAAAACCCAACCAAGGTTGCAGTGGGAAATCAGAAGTCAGAGCTGAGGCATTTCGGCAGCCGGGGCTGGAATGTCTGACTCACACTGTGACTAAATGCAAATATGAACTCAAAGTTGCTCCTTAAAGTCCTCGGGATCCAGCGAGGAGCCCCGAGCTCCCACCGGCCCCTCGTCCCGCCGCTCCCGGCGAGGTGGCCCGAGCCGGCCCCACGCTGGCCCGCGGCTCGGTGGCTCCGGGGAGGGGCATCAGCGCTGAGCGATGCTCGGCACCTCCCGGGTTGTTTTACCCCCCTGGAACTGCCTGGAAGGGGAGCCCGGCGGCAGGATGGTGCCCCCAGGGCTCGGTCCTGGGTGGGAGGTGCCCTCCTGGTCATGCCCCTCACTGTCCCCCATGACGAGGGGACCCACTTGGGCTGCCCCGGTGTTTGGGGGCAGGGGGGCTTTGCCCAGGGACTTACTGCAGCCACCTCTGGGTGGTCCTGGCCCATCCATCCCCCCTGCACTGGACAGCAGGTCCCTGCTGGTGTGGGTGGCTGTCACAGGGTCCATTAACACACAAGGCAAGGGTCTGATTCCCAAACAGGAGCAGGTCCCAGTGAGCAGTGCCAGGGTAGAAAATCAGCCGTGCTCAAAGGAAATTCCAGGGAAATGGGGACTTTCTCCAGTGCATATGTAATTTTTTTTAAAGTCTGTGTCGTTGCCCAGCACTGACCTGAAATTTCACTCATTTTCAGGTTTTTAAGAAGGGGTTGGGAAGCTCTGACCAGTGTCTTGCAGCCCCCATTGGGGCCAGAGCCTTTCCCAGACAGTTTCACAGCCCACAGGCTGGACCAGCCCAGCACTCCCAAGCTCTCCTGGCCAAGAACTTCAGGAAGTTTTCCTGGACTCCACTGACCACTGGAAGGTGCCACGGGGACAGTGACAGGCCAGGGAGGGAGCTCAGAGGCAGAACAACCTGCCCCAAAGCTGCCTTTGAGCAAGTCTCCCATCCATCCATCCATCCCTCCCTTCCTCCCTCCCTCCCTCCCTCCCTCCATGCATCCATCCATCTTTCTGTCTATCCATCCACCCCTTTATCTGTCCATCCCTCCATCCCTCCACCCCTCCATCCATCCGTCCATCCATCCATCCATCCATCCATCCATCCATCCATCCATCCATCTTTCTGTCCATCCCTCCACCCCTCCATCCATCCGTCCATCCATCCGTCCATCCATCCATCCATCCATCTTTCCATCCATCTTTCCATCCATCCATCCATCCATCCATCCATCCATCCATCTTTCCATCCATCCATCCATCCGTCCATCCCTCCCTCCATCCATCTTTCCATCCATCCCTCCATCCCTCCATCTGTCCCGCTTCAGGTCTCAGCCTTTCCTTCTGCACTAGAAGCCACTTCCCTGAAGACACCAAAGGTGTCACCTCCTTGGTGACCTCAGCTGGTCCTTGGCTCTGGGAGTGGGGCCGTGGCACGGGGCAGCCCCCCTGGGCCAGGCAGGCTCTGCCAGGAGGTTCTGACAAAGGGCTTGTTCAGGTTCCCCTGCCTGGGGGGGCTGTGTGGGCTCACACACCACTGCCACAGCCCCCACAGGCTCTTTCCACTTCCATGGGATTTGGTGGGATGATGGCAAACCCAGCGTGGGTAGAGCTGGAGATCCACCCTGGATGCCTGGAGAGCAGCTGGGCTGCTCTGGACACACCAGCGCTGCCGGGCTCACCACCGGCTTCCAAAGGGGGAACGTTGCATGGAGGGCTCTTCCAGTGGGCCAGGAGCTGAGTCACAGGATCCCAGACTGGTGTGGGTTGGAAGGGACCTTAAATCCCATCCAGTGCCACCCCTGCCACGGGCAGAAACACCTTCCACTAGCCCAGGTTGATCCAAGCCCCGTCCAACCTGGTCTTGGACACTTGCAGGGATGGGGCAGCCACAGCTGCTCTGAGCTGAGTCCTGCAGGAAAACCTGCCCACAGGGAAGGTCTCCATCCCCTCCTTCAGCCAGTGCTGCCCTTGGAGCCTCCAACAGAGTTTTCTGCCCTGGAATCATCTTTGCAAGAGTCCCCGTGAAACTGTGTTTTATTTAAGCCACAGCTCTTGGTGTTACAGGACTCGGACACAACCTCAGCTCCATTTCCTGATTTATTGGCTGTGTGTTATTAGCACGACCAGTTGTGAAGATGAGGAAAACTGCTATCCAAGGGTTCAGGGGATGGGAACAAGAAGAACTTGAGATGTTCTTGGGCTCTTGGGAGAATCTTGCTGATTCTTGGGGCTGTCCTCTGCAGGGCCAGGAGCTGGACTTCGATGGTCCTTGTGGGTCCCTTCCCACTCAGGAGATTCCAAGATTCTACGTTTCTGTGTTGCCCACACAGTGCTGCTGTGTTTTATGCCTCACATCAGCACGTGCTCAGGGGATGCTGAGGTTGCTCCTGAACCTGCAGGCTCCAGGTGAGGAATGTCACCAGAGCCCCTCTGGTGTCCTGGGTGGATGTGTCTGCACAGCACCCCTGTGGCCCCCCTTTGTGTACCCTCCCACCCCTTCTGCTTCCTCCTGCCCTACCAAAATAGCTCTAAATAGGAAATTTAAGGGGCCACACCATGAACTGGAAGGGGGAACTTCTCAGCTCCAAAAAAAACCCCCACGATGTCAGAGGAGTTTTAAGCCCTCCCGGTTCCCCACAAGCAGGCCTGGGGAAATGCTTCTTGCCACCATGCTGCCACCAGGGAGGAGCCATTATTATTAATTATTGGCTAATTAATTACAGGATGGAGAGTTGGGCAGAGATAAACTTAATGAAGTTCAGCAAAGGTAAGTGTAGGGTCCTGCTCCTGGGGGGAAAGGATGACCCCCAGCACAGGTTGGGGGTGACTAGAGAGCAGCTCTGCAGAGAAGGACCTTGAGTCTTGATGGGTGACAAGCTGACCACAAGCCAGCCGTGTGTCCTGGGGCCAGGAGGCCAATGGGATTCCCAGAGTGCATCGGGAAGAGCGTGTCCAGGTCAGGGAGGGGATCCTGCCCCTCTGCTCAGCCCTGGGGAGGCACATCTGGACAGCTGTGTCTGGGCCCCACAGTTCAAGAAAGACAAGGAGCTGCTGGAGAGGGTCCAGCAGAGCCACAAAGAGGGTGAAGGGTCTGGAGCACCTCCCTTATGAGGAAAGACTGAGGGAGCTGGGCCTGGTCAGTCTGGAGAGGAGAAGACTGAGAGGGGATCTCATCAATCCATACAAATATTTCCAAGAGGTGTCAGAGGATGGTGCCAGACCCTTTCCAGTGATGCCCAGAGACAGGATGAGGATCAATGTCCATAAACTAAAATGCAAGTTCCACCTCAACACGAGGAAGAATTTCTTTCCATGGAGGGTGTCAGAGCACTGGAACTGTTGCATAGAGAGGCTCCTAGAGAGGGAGACATTCCAAACCTGGATGCATTCCTGTGTCAGCTGCTTCAGGTGACCCTGCCTTGGCAGGGGGGTTGAATCTGGACAGTCTCCAGAGGTCCCTTCCAACCCCAACTATTCTGTTGGATTCTGTGAAATGCAAATTCTACTTTCAGCATAGGCAAAGCGACCAAAACAGCTCAGAGCAGGAAGATCTCCCCATTGCTTTCATCCCACACTGTCCCAGGCATGGATGCCCAGGGAACACCAGCGAGGCTCTCGCCAGCTCCTGCCCATCCCAGCTCTCCATGGCTTGGCTCTGCCCAGCCACCAGCAGCAGGAGAGTGAGGCTCTGAGGCCTAATTACAATTGTTGACAGGGAAATTATGGCCACACACGCAAAATTAGAATATAATTGTGTTAGGGAAATGTTTCGTCTTCTCCCTGTCATGCCCAGGATGGGAGGGCAGAGGGGGAGCACAGGGAGAGGGGAGGTGCTGCTGGGAGGCCTCGCAGTGCAAGGGAACAGCCGGGCTTGGGGTGCTGTGGGGTGACACCAGTCCCAGGGGCCATTGGCAGAGAGAAAGGGCAGCAGAAAAGGGGGAATGGCTTCTTTCTACCGAGTGGCAGCGATGAGGCAAAGCTCCCCCTCCTCGGGAGCAGGGGCAGTTCATGGCACAGGCAGGGGGGTGGCATTGCTGTTGTCCCGTGAGCCAGGGCTCAGCCTTGTGCTGATTCCCAAACCCAGCAACACCCAGTGGCCACCCCATCTGTGCCCTGCACTCCTTTCCTTCCCAAGCCCAGGCTGCCCTTCCCCTGGCCGGGCTCTGGTCAGGGCTGGCTGCCTGTGGGGAAGTGCCAAGGCCAACGGTGATGCCCATCCTGCCATGCCATGGGTGGAATCCTTGTGGGATGTGCCCTGAGCAGCTGGATCCCACCTCCCACAGGAATGTGCTCCTCCTGGGGGGCTGCAGATGCCTGTGTGTGAGTGTGGTGACTGGCAGGTCCTACTGCATGTGCCTGAAGGGAACCTACAGGAAAGATGGAGAGGGACTTTGGACAAGGGATGGAGGGACAGGACAAGGGGAATGGCTTCCCACTGCCAGAGGGCAGGGATAGATGGGATATCACCACTGTGAGGGTGGGGAGGCCCTGGCACAGGCTGCATAGAGAAGCTGTGGCTGCCCCATCCCTGGAAGTGTCCAAGGCCAGGTTGGAGGGGGCTTGGAGCCACCTGGGCTAGTGGAAGGTGTCCCCACCCATGGCAGGGAGTTGAAACAAGATGGGCTTCAAGGTGTCTTCTAGCCCAAATCATTCCATGATTCTGTGATTCCACGTGCCCTGGATCGGCACCTTGCTGCCAGCCCACAGCCCCATCCTCGCCGAACTGGGGTGGGGGCCATCCTCACCCCCGGGATGTCCATCCCCAATGACAGGAGATGACTTTGGTCACTGACCCCGTTTAAATGCAGGCAGTTCTTTCCACTTGAAAAAAAAACAAATAAAAGCCAAATGGCCCAAAGAAGGTGCAGGTGACAGCTGGTCCCGGGCCCGGCTGCAGAGGGGTCAGCACAGGGAAAAGCAAACAGCTTTGCTACCAACAGCTTTGGAGCTGCCCAGGCAGGGCAGGAGCACCAGGCCTTGGCCAGGCAGAGCAGCCCAGCTCCTCTGTGACTCTTCCTTCGGGACCCAGGGTGGATTCAGGGAGATGAGGTGAACCCCTGCCCACACCTGCAGCAGCCACGTGCTCCTGCCTCTGCTCCTGCTCCTGAACCAACTGTAGTGGGGGCAAAGCACCATCTCTTCCCCGGGGGCTGAGGGGACCCCTGGCTCCCCAGCCCGGGCTCCTGCTCCCCAGCTGGAATGTTAGAAACCTGCTGGGTAAACGGGAGGGGGAAGCAGCTCCCGGGGCACCAGGGAACGATCCTGCCAAGCGAGCACCAGGCTCCCTCACCCCCGTGAGCCAGGCAGACGTTCCACATCCAACACACGCTCCACGTCGGCACCTTTGATCCAAAGCACCTGCCAACTGCTCCGGAGTGCCGGCACCGGCTGCAACGGCAAACTGGGCAGGGAAGGGGGGGGAAGGTCTGGCAGTGATACGGGCAGTGGGATCACTGCACACACAGCAAGGTGCTGGTGACACAGAGCTGTGTGGTGTTGCTGTGCCAGAGGGAAGGGTTTGCATCCACAGGGACCCAGATGGGCTGGAGAGCTGGGACTGTGAGACCCTCAGGAAGTTCAATGAGGCCAAGTGTAAGATCCTGCACGTGGGTCGGGGCAATCCCAATCACAACACAGGCTGGATAGAGAATGGGTGGAGAGCGGCACTGGGAAGAAGGACTTGAGGGTGTTGGTGGATGAAAACCTGAACATGGACATGCCCTGGCTGTGTGCCCTGGGCTAATCCCACAGCGTGGGCAGCAGGGAAGGGGGGGATTCCGACCCTCTGTCCACTGGGTGAGACCCCCCTGCAGAGCTGCCTCCAGCCCTGGGGAACAACAGCACAGGGATGTGGAGCTGCTGGAGAGTCCAGAGGAAGCAACAGGGATGCTCCAAGGGCTGGAGCCCCTCTGCTCTGGAGCCAGGCTGGGAGAGCTGGGGGGGTTCACCTGGAGAAGAGAAGGATCCAGAAAGATCTGAGAGCCCCTTGCAGGGCCTAAAGGGGCTCCAGGAGAGCTGGAGAGGGACCGGGGACAAGGGATGGAGGGACAGGACAAGGGGAATGGCTTTCCACTCCCAGAGGGTAGGGTTAGATGGGATATTGGGAAGCAATTCTTCCCTGTGAGGGTGAGGAGGCCCTGGCACAGGTTGCCCAGAGCAGCTGTGGCTGCCCCATCCCTGGAAGTGTCCAAGGGCAGGTTGGATGGGGCTTGGAGCAACCTGTTCTAGTGGAAGGTGTCCCTGCCCATGGCAGGGGGTGGAATGAGATGGGCTTTAAGGTCCCTCCCAACCCAAGGGCTCTGTGATGACCCCACGATGTAACGCAGGGACTCTCCATCCCCAGCCCCGCTGTATCGCAGGCCCTTCCCGAGGCCGGGTCAGACCCGTCCAGGCCTCACAGCGCTCCGGAGCGACCCCAGATCCCACAGTGGGGCTGCCCCGGCCCCACACCCCGGGGGGACCCGCCGTCCCCAGCGCCGCCGAAGGTGCCCAAGGTCCCCCGAGGGGGCAGCCGGGCCGGGCCGGGCCGCGGCCGCCACGCAAGACCTCCCGAGCCCCCCCGGCCCCTCGGCGGGGCACCCGGGGGTCCGCGGGCTGTGCAGCAGCTGCTGCCGGGCGGGGGTCCCGTCGCGGGACCCCAGGGGGACCCCCCGGCCCTGCCCACCCGACCCGCAGGGGCCGTGCCGGCGGCGCGGGGGAGCTGCGGGCGGCGACGACAACCAGCGGCTGCCCCCGCCCCGCCCCCGCGCTCGGTGGGCGGGGCCGGGAGCAGAGCGCGCTATCATTGGCCGAGCCGCCTGCCACTCAGAGGTGCGCGGCCTTCCCATTGGGCGGCGCCCCGCTGCTTTATCAGTCCATCGCGCGGAGCCCCCCGTGTCGTCACAGTTCTGCTGACCCGTTCGCCCGTCCCCCTCCGCTAGGAAACATAGTCCCCCCATCCTGGCGGTGTCCCGCCGCGCCCCCCGCACCCCCGCGCCTCCATCCCGCCGGTCCCGCTGCGGCGGCGCCCGTGCCGGTGCCGCGGGGTGTGCGTGGCGAGGGACACCACCCCGCTCTCCTCTGCCTGTGCGGGCGGCGGAGGGATACGGCGGGGGGGGCGGGGCGTGAGGACGCGACTCGGCCGGGCAGGGGAGGGGGGGGCGTCAGAGGCGGGCGGGGGGGCGACGACGAGGGGGGAGCGTCCGCCGCCGCCGCCGCGGGGGGAGACCATGCTGGGGCCGCGGGGCCGGCGGGCGGGACAGCGGCGGGAGGCGGAGCGGCGGCGGCAGCCCCGGCGGCGTTAGGGCCCGGTTGGCGGGGCGGGGCCGCGGGGCGGTCCCGGGGCGCACGCGCCGCCCGGTGCGGGGCGATCGCGCCGCTTTTCTCGCTACATTGTATCCGCCGGCGGCGGAGAACAATAGGCGCCGCCGCCGCCGCCCCCCGGCCCTGGGCGCCGCGGCCGCCCCCGCCCCCGCCGCGACCCCCGCGACCCTTCATGCGCTTCCCCTGCCCCCGGGCGCGCCGGGCCTGGAACAGGTAAAAAAAAAAAAAACCAAAAAACTCGAACATAAAAAAAAAAAATGTATTTATATAGAATAGTAAAATAGTAACCGAAGCCGGCCGCGCCGCCCCCCGGCGCTGCGCGGAGTGCGCGTCCCGGCGCTGCCGGCGCTGGGGGTCCCGGCGCTGCCGCCCCCTCCCCGCCTCGCTCGGTCCGTGCGGGACGGGACGGGCTCGGCGCTATTGTCCCCTCGGCAAAGTTTGCCGGGGCCGGGGGAAGGGGGGGCGGCAGCGGCGGGGCCGGGCCGGGGGGCCGTGCGGGGCGGCTGGAAGGGGGTCCGCGGGTCCCCGACGTGCGGGGGGGCGGGGGCCGGTCCGCGGTCCTGCCGCGAACTTCAGCCCGCGGCAACCCCCTCGCCCCCGGGGGTCCCCGCGCCCCTGCCCGGCTCGGGAGGCTGCACGAGCCGCAGGACCCGCCGCGGGGGCGGCCGCTTCGGGCTCTTGGAGGCTGGGAGGGGGCTCGTGGGGGCCGCTGCGCCCTCCTGCTTCCTCCGCTCCCTGCCCGGGCACGGGGGGTGCGGGTGGGGGGCCCTGACCGACTTCACCCACCGTGGGACCCCCGGCCCGGCCCGCGCCTGTCCCGGGGCAGCCGAGCCTTTGTCCGGGCTGGGGAGGGACCGCGGGGGCATCTGCGGCGGGTCCCCGGCCCCGTACCCCCGGGGCTGCTTTGGGGTTAGAAAGTGTGCGTGGGGAATAAATTAAAATAAACTGCCCGGCCTGACTTTGGGTATTGTTCAAGTTGTCCCCGGGTGCTTTGAGGGGGGCTGCAAAGTGATGCCCCCGCTCCCCGGATTCTCCGGGGTCTCATCTCCCCCTGGCCCCACTCAAGGCACCGGGGCATGAGGTTGGCAAAGTGGCTTTAAAAGCAGTGACCTGCTGCACTGATGACACTTTTAAAAAAAGGGCTTTGCAAAGAAAATAAAAAGAGAAAAAAGAAATCCCCTGGATGTTTTTTTATAGTGGTGAAGAGTTTTCACGTGCTGGGCTGATTTCAGTGTTTTTTATAAAACTTCGTTGAAATGTAGTGGCTGAGCCTACAAATGCTTTGGATCACATAGAGTTTTTTTGTTTTGTTTTGTTTTGTTTTTTTACCTTATGATTAATGAGTTAAATTTATTGGCCAGCTGCCCTTTGTAACCATGAATGAGTTCTTAAAAAAAAAATAAAAGGGCCAAAAAAAAAAAGAAGGGAATCTTTTATCTCATCCCAGGCCTCTCTTCCTCCCTCCCAAAGAAATATTTTTCTTTTACAGCGAGCTGGCCAAAAAGATCAATCTCCCTTTTGAAATAAAAAATAATCTGTAAAATTAGGAAGAATAATATTTACCTATCTCGCAAGGTGCCCTGAGGGCTTTACTTTTGCCACAACACTCCGAAAACAAAAATTTTTTTTTTTGTGGTTTCCCGTCCCGTTTGGGAGCGGAGAGTTTTCAGTTCTCACTGAGCGCAGAAGAGCTCGGCTGGGCATCCCCAAACACAGTCCCTGAAACAGCAGCTGCAGGTGCTCGGCGACCCGGAGGAAAGAGCTGTCACACCACAGATTTTTTTTTTTTTTTTTTTTTTTGTTTTTTTTTTTTGCTTGCTTTTTTTTTTCCCCCTTCACTTTTTTTTTTTTTTTTTTTTTTTAACCAAAACTAGGCAAGGACAAGAGAGCCTCCTGCGGGGAGCGAGCGTGGGGGGCAGCGAGGGGGCGAGCCGAGCCAGACAAGCGCCTGAGTGATAACTTGCCTGAACCCTTTGATCAATGAGTTGACTATTTTTTTTTTTTTTTTTCCTTTTTATTCTACACCCCCCCCCCCCTTCATTCGCCACACGCCAGGAACAGAATTGGCCCGAACTAGTGGAATTGGCAGCAAAAAACTAACATACAAGTGTGTCTGGTCAATAGAGCGCTTGTTCCTGCCGCTGGGTGCTGTGTGAGGACTCCGACTGTGCTCTCCGAGGAGGGTTGGACGCCGGGGACATGCTGAGGGTTCTTCTTTTCTCGCCCCCCTCGCTCTGTCTTTTTAAAATATTCATCAGTGGGGTGGGTAGTTTGCTCTAGTCATTAAAATCTCTCTCTCCCCTCCCCCTCGCTTTCTCCAGGACTGCCACTGTTGAGTCTGTGGGAATATGAATCAGCAGCAGCAGAGAATGGCTGCAGTTGGGACAGACAAAGAGCTCAGTGACCTGCTGGACTTCAGTATGGTGAGCGAGCGCGGCCGGGGGGCTCGGCAGGCCCCGGGGCTGGGAGCTGCACAGGGGAGGAAATGTGAGCCTGTAAATTGGACATGATGGGTTTCAGATGTGCCGTGTTTGTGTGCGTGCACATGTGCTGCAACTTGTTTATTTTCAAGTTAAAGCAAAGCCTCTGCCCCTCCTCTCTCCCCCCTCTCCCCCTCAAACGTGTGTTATTTCCTTGCAGGGAGCGCAGAGAGGGTTTTTTTTTTTTCTGGATGGGAAATTTTGGGGGAATTAACGGAGTTGTGTGTTCTCTGTTTAAATGCTCACTGGGTGACTGTTTCTGCAGCCATGCAGAGATGTAACTTCAGTAGCTGATTAATCAAGCTTTTTTCCTCTCCCCAGATCCAGACTATTAAACTTTTGCTCCCACAGGTTATTTTGTCACAGTTTGAAACGTGTCCAAGCTCTCCGGCGCGTTATTTTTGCAGGAGTTGGACACTTGTGCTCCCCATGCTCTGCTCCTCTGTATCCTGGAAACCTTGAGCTGCGTTTAGGAGCTGTTTATTTTCAAAGCAACAGGACCTAAAGAGTTCCCCCCGAAGGGTGTGCACAGCTCAGAGGGAGGAGAAGTCCCTTTAGTCACGGCAGAGGGGGGTCAGTCCCTGGCACGTCCCGAGTGGCGCTGCCAGCGGTGCTGCCTCTCCTTGGCAGGTGACTCGTGGAGGGCAGAGCTGGTGTTCGAAAGCAAACAACTGTCTGTTGGGTTCCTCTGTTGTGTGCTGCACCCTCATGGCACTCAGAGCGTGTGCCTTGCTGTTTAGATAAGCAAACGTGCTGCAGAGATAGAAACAACAGCCCCAGGAGGGGGAATAGCCAGGAGTGTCACCGCTGTGGCTCTGGGCTGGCCTGGGTCACCCAGCCCACGGCCCTGCTGGGCTGGATGTCCTGCCCCTTGGAGAAGGGACTAAAAGTGGTGGCAGAGCTAAGGTCACCTGCAGTCCTGGTACCTGTGACACCTGTGGATGTGCTGAGGCTCATCTGCTTTTCTGCATCCGTGCCCTGAGGTTCAGCAGCGGGACATAAACCTTTCTGTACAGCTGGGGTTTGTACCTCTTCGTGCTGGTGGGGAGGTCTCTCAGCCCTCACAAGAGCAATTCTCCTGCAGGAGAGGCCCAGTTCTCCCAGTTTCATCCTTCTGTTGGGAGGCTGGTTCTGTGAGTTTACCAGTGATGGACTTTTGCAGTGGGATGTTTTACAGTGGGTGCAGGGGCTGCAGTGACAGTGTTCCTGTAAAACCAGGAGTCAGGTCAGGGCTTGCTGGGGAGCAGCAGTGTGGTTATTTGTCCCTCTCAGAGGTCCTGGAGGTTGGCAGGAGCCCTGGAGCCTTCCATCTCCTGCACTGGGAGTTTTGAACTGCACTTAGGGTCAGTAACCCAGAATCTGCTCCTCGGCCGGGGCTGCAGCAGCTTCCAGTTTGTTTTTTCTCCCCTTGGAAAAAAATCCAATCCCACTCACCATTCAGAGCTTGAAAAAAAACCCCAAGACCTTTTCAAACCTAACGACTCATCCTCATTTGCATGCTCAGATCTGTATTCCCTGGAGGGGCCCTGACCTGTTCCCTCTGTACACGAGTGTTCCTGTCCTTGAAGATGAATCCACACCAAATTTGGGTTCAGATTCGGTGCTTTTACACTGGTGTAAACCCGGGAGGGACCAGGACTGGTCCTGTGTGGGTGTAAAGGCTCGTGCAGCAGCACCGGGGGCGGCTGCTCTTGCAGCAGCAGGGCCTGCAAATGTCATTTGCCAGCAAATGATTCGGAGACATTCCCTCCAGGATCAGTCGGCCGATGGGCTCCGGCGCAGCCTGGACCAGAGCCAGCTCTGTTTCACAAACCCTCATCTCCACACACCCTTCTCCTGAGTTTGCATAAAGGCAACATTAACATCTCTCCTCCAGGATGAGTAGCTGAAATGGAAAAGCTTCCTAGACTGTACATGGTGGGTCCATCAAAGAGGCTCCTCCATGATTTGCTCTCTCTGTGTCCTTGGGATACAGGATTTTTGTCCACAAAGCTCCCTCTTCCAAATATATTTATATTTTAATTTGAATAAACAGGAGTGGAGCATCAGCTCTGCAATCCTCTCCAGGAGAGGAGATGGGAAGGAAATCTAGAGATATTCAGAGCAGCTGGAAGCATTTGCTTCAGATCAGCATTTGGATTGCTTTTTTCTAGGGAAGATGTGCTCAGCCCCAGTAGCCTGTGGTCCAGCCCTGAGCGGTGTTTTGCTGTGGGAATTTTAAGATTTGGCCATAATGGGTTTGCACAGTGTGGTCTGAGTTCCTGGGCCGTTAAATGGCAGGGTCGTGTGAGATGCTATAAAGTGGGCTTGCAGTCCTGTCCATAAATAATACCATTGCATAGATCCTGAGCTCCCCCAAAGCTTTGGGCAACACAGTTTCCCAATAAGGCAAAAATCAAGGGATTCTCTATGTGAGCTGGAACCAAAGGCCCAGCAATGCAGCCTCATGGCTGCTTTGGGGTGTGCATGGCAGCACACTTACCTCTACCCTTGAACAAATTGCCTTTTATGATTGCCCCAAAGTGCAGGTAATTTGTAAGCTTGCCTTCACCGCTGCTCCCTGGCAGCCAGCCAGGACGGGCTGGCAAATCTGGAGAGGAGCTTTCCAGAAAGCATCCTGCACATCCACCCGAGTGGGCAGCTCAGCCCACTGATTAGGCTGGGCTTTGGGGGCTGCCAGGTCAGTCTGGCAGGTGCAGGCTTCGTGCAGCAGGAGCTGCCCTTGGCCTGTGCTCCTGGGAGATGATGGACCACAAGGACTTGGATATTAAGGAATGGTTCTTCCCTCAGAGGGTGCTGGGGCACTGACCAGGCTCCCCAGGGCAGTGGGCACGGCCCCAAGGCTGCCAGAGCTCCAGGACAACACTCTGAGGGCCAGGGTGGGATTGTTGGGGTGTCTCGTGCAGGGCCCAGAGTTAGACTGGATGATCCTTGCGGGTCCCTTCCAACTCGGGACATTCTGCTGTTCTGTGACTCGTGGTTATTGGTTATCCCAGGCCATCTGTTCCGCTGTTGGTGTGTTGTGGGAAGGTGTGGGCAGGTATCCTGGCTGGGCTGGGATGCTCCAAGGGCAGGGGCACCCCTGGGCATGGCCGAGCTGGAGCAGAGCAGCCCCGGGGGGGTCTGTCGGTGCCGCCGAGCGCCCGCGGAGCCGGAGAGCGGCAGCGGCTCGGTGCCAGCCGGGGGCTCTGGCAGGAGCGAGATGCTGTTAACAGCCATGATTATTAGCAGAGTATTAACCATATGCTGCGGGGAGGCTGCTGTCAGAGGGGGTTTCTGGCTCTGTGAGACGGTGCAGGGTGGGCAGAGGCCTGAGCAGTCGCACAGGACCTGCCGGCTCATTTCCCCGCCGCGCTCCGGCCCCGTGGCTGCTCCAGCCCTGGGAGCGGGGGTGGAATGCCTGGCTGCTGGCAGCAAGCAGGGCTCAGGCAGCTCCTCCTGCCATGCTGGAGGATGCTGAAGCTGTGCCCTGCTCCAGCCAAGGCCCGATGCCTGCCCTTCCCTGATAAACCTCTCACTTTTGTTCGGAGCGGAGCAGTTTAAAGTTTGACTCCAGGCCGCAGTGGGTGTTTGGGGCCGCAGTCAGGAAGGTCTGTCTTAGGTGAACACAGATAGAATGTCCTCCTGCTGGCAGTGGGTTTTGAGCTGAATTCCCTCTTCTCCCCAGATTAACAGCTGGATACTTTGCACGCTGCAAAATAGATTTCAGGTTTGGAGTTCAGGCTTGAGGTTGGGTCAGCCTGGAGTTCAAAAAGTGGGAGAGGGGAGAAAATGAAAACTGATTTAGTTTGAAAAGTGATGCACTGGTAGAAGTGCACAATATGTGAAATGCTGCTTGATGTTCCTTGTGTCTGGCAAATTCTCTTTCTTGCCTATGAGTTTGGTGGTGAAAGTTTGGGGTGTCTTGGCTGTAACCTCCCCGGGGGAGGGTGCGGGTGTTTGGATCCTCCCATGTGCTGGATTTGCCCTGGGAGAAGTGGATGGAGAATAAATTCTTTGGGAGGGGTGGAAATAGAGCTACAAGGGTGTGCAGAAGTTGTCAGCTCTCAGGGAGGCTGGAGGTAGGACTTGAGAAACCAAAGACAGCGACTTAAGATGGGGGATTTTACATAACCGTTTCAATCTACATTTATTCAAATCTAACAAAGGCCAAGTAATGACCCAATTACAACCCCTGAGAGCTCCTGTCTGGGTCCCTCCTCAATGCCTGGGTCCCTCCGTAGGTGCCAGCTCCGGTTCATCTCCTCCCTGCCCCCCCCCAGTTTATTTTTAAAGCAGCATTTTAAAAGCAGAAAGGAAATTTGCAGTGGGTGGATGAACTTTGCCTGCGAGCGACGCACGCCAGCGAGGGCAGGCGGCACTTCACGTATGACTTGTGCCCTGTGCCGGCTCCTCGGGGCTGCAGCCCACACCCCGGGGGAAAAAGAGGCTGGGAGCAAGAAAAAGAAAAACCCCAAACACTTCCTGGGGCTGCCAGGTGATGAGTGTGGAGGGGTAACCCGGGGTTCCCCCCTCCCCGTCACCCTGCTTGAACGACTGGAGCTGTGCCGGGGGGGTCGGGATGGATCTCAGGGAAAGGTTCTTCCCCCACAGGGTGCTGGGGCACTGCCCAGGCTCCCCAGGGCAGTGGGCACGGCCCCAAGGCTGCCAGAGCTCCAGGAGCGTTTGGACAACGCTCTGAGGGACAGGGTGGGATTGTTGGGGTGTCCTGTGCAGGGCAGGGGTTGGACTGGATGATCACTGGGGGTCCCTTCCAACTCGGGACATTCCAGGATTCTGTTCTTTGGCATCCCCACGTGCCCTGGTGTGGGAAGGGGTCTGTGACTCCTGAATCCCTTGGGGAGGGAGAGTAGGAAGGTGTTGCATCAGCCTCAAAACACCTCTGAAAGCAGGCAGAGGAGGGGAGGGCATCCCCGGGGTGTGGGGGTGTTTTAGGGATGCTGGGTGTGCTGGGGATCACCAGGGGTGGGGGGGACCCACCTTCTGTTCTGCAGAAGCAGAAGGCTCTGGGTGCACAGTGGAACAAGGCTGTTCATTTTCTCCACTCCTGTTTGGTGCTCAAACCTGGGGTTTTTCAGCCTCAGCAAGTGCTGAGCAGAAATGCTCATGGAAACGAGCCAGCAGTGCCTTGGGGTTTCATTTGTTGGGGTTTTTTTTATTATTTCTTTTTTTGGGTGCCCGGGTTCATCGTGCATTCCCATCCCCTGCACATGCAGACCTGCCCCTTGGAAAGGGAGTTCCTAACCACTTAATCCTCTTCCCTACCTTGAGTGAGCACAGCCCGGGTGGGACCGGCCCCATAAATTCCATTTGCAGTAGTTGTGGAGGTCTTTGCAGAAACCACCCCCTGCCCTGCAAGGGAAGCCCTGCAGCAGTGCAGGGAGGAAGGTTGGCTGCAACCTTCGGTGTGTCAGGGTTTGTTTTTATTTTCTAGCCCAACTTCCTGAGGAAACAAGTGTCATCTGATGGTGGGGCTGCCGGGCCACCCCAAATACCTCTGGAGCCCCTCGGGTGGGCAGCAGGGGCTCCCCTCGTGGGGCACCTCCATGGTGGGGGTCCCTGGGCAGCCCAGTGTGGGCAGGTGCTGGCAGCAGTGCCAGGATGCTTAAACACTGTTTACACCTTTGTTTAAATCCGTATATAGAACATCTACACCCCGTGCATGCATATATATGATCCCAAATTTGTGCTCTTTATGAATGGCAGTTGGTTCCTTAACTGCTCTCTTTGCATCTCTACCACATTTAACTGTATTTTGTTGGTTTTGGTTTTTGTTGTTTTTTTTTTTCTCTCCCCAGCATTTGTGAAAACAAAGCTGGGCAGACTGCTCTGCACAAAGGAATGTTTCTGACCACAGCCAGACATCAGCTATGTCAGGGCATGAAACGCTGCATTTCTGTAGGCTCTTGTGCCATTACATTGTTTAATCTTCAAAGCATTAAACTTTTGAGTTACTCAGACATTACAAAGCTAAAAATAATAAAAATTCAAATGACTTGGTGGTGAAAGTATCTTGAGTAGAAAAAGGATATTAAAATGTTAATTCACTAAACGTTTTCCCACCAGTTGTTTTATTGGCTGGAGCTCCATTTGTGCGGAGGAGAATTAGTTTTCTTTTCTGCTGCACGCAGGTGCATGTAAATTATTAAATAGCAGCTTCTGAAACTCTCCCAACTTTTATTAAAAATATTTATACAGGTTAGGTGACGAGGTGTGCAGTGTTTTTGAGGAAGCTCCTGGCAGGAGAAAGCTCAGTTGTGATGCTGAAGCTGCAGCAACAGAGCAAACAAGTCCCCAGAGCGACTAATACCGTAAAATAGGTTCATTTTTGAAACCTTTGCACTTGGAGTAGCTTCTCCCCCCAGCCCCCGGGGCTGTGTTGGGTCCTGGGGCTGCTGGAGCCCCTGGAGCAGCGGGGTGGGAGCTGCCCTGGGAGCTGGAGGGCTCATCCCGCGGGGCTGGCGCCGAGCTGGGCACCGCCAGATCCTGGGGCTGACTCATCTCTGCCTGTGCCAGCCAGACCCACGGGCAGCCCACGTCCTGCCCAGGCACTGTGTGTGTCCAGGGAGACAGGATGAGACCTGGAGTGCTGTGGGAGCTGGGATGGGGAGGGGTGAAATGAGCTTTTCAGGGTGCTGCAGGGTCGTTTTTCCGCTGGGTTTCTGTGAGTGGGGTCGGCCCCGTGGGCACCTGCAGGGAGGGCCCTGGTGAGCGAGTTAGGGAAGAACCTGCTGGGTTTGACCACAGCACTGATGCTTCTGGGCTGGGTTTTGGTTGCACCCAAGGAACCAGGCACGCTGTGGACACAGGAGCATCACAGAATCACAGGGTGTGCTGAGTTGGAAGGGACCCACAAGGATCAGCGAGTCCAACTGCTGTCCCTGCGCAGGACCATCCCCAGGAGTCACACCCTGTGCCTGGGAGCACTGTCCAAACGCTTCTTGAACTCTGTCTGACTTGGTTTTGTGACCCCATCCGTGTCAGGTTGTGTGTGTTAGTGCAGAGCTGCTCCCCTGCCCCTCCTGCAGCTGATCCATGGAGCAGGGACACAAGGAGAGGGAAGTTTTTTGCATCAATAAAGTGCTCCTCTTCCCCCTTTCCTCCCCCAATCTGACCCCTTTGCAGCAGCACAGTAAAACTAACAGACTGAAATCTCTTTCTCTTCCCTTCTCTCTCATCTTCTTGTTTTTCTAGATGTTTCCCCTGCCAGTGGCTAATGGAAAAAACAGACCCACGACCCTAGCGAGCACTCAGTTTGGAGGATCAGGTACTGTCATCTTACTTTTTTTTTTCCCTAATACCATAATGATTCTCGCAATAAATTTGTGTTTGGTTCCAGAGACACCAAAGGAGGGGTTGGTGTAGTTCTGTTGTGTGTTTTTCTGGTGATGGATCTGCTGCTGTTTCTCTGGATGATTTTCTCGTTGCTCCGTGTGTCTCCGGGTGGGCAAAGCTGCTCTTGCTGATCTGTCTCCTGTTAAGAAGTTGCTGCCTGAGCTGGAGATTGTTGTCCCACCGCTCCAGGATCCTGGGAGCAGACATTCAGGGCTGTTCTCTAAGCTGCTTAGACATGTCTGCACTGCCCTGGAAGACTTTTGCTGTTCCTTTTTGAAGACGTGGTGGTGGTGGTTCATTCCTGGGGCTCGGCTGCAGTTTGGGTGTCTGCTCCTTGCAGTCCCTCTAGAGGCTCCCTGGGTGGGATCTCGGCATTCCCAAAGGGATCTTGTGAAACCCTCCTGGCTGGATGCTTCCAGGGTGCCAAGAGGGGGCCAGGGATGCCAACATCCCAGGGCTTTGGGAGCAGGGCAGCTCTGGGGAGGAGGGGGCTGGTGATCTGGGTGTGATGGGGGACTCTGCAGGGTGTGTGGCTTCAGATGTCTGATGGGAAATGTGCTGCTCGTGGGTTTGAGGCTGAAGTGGAGAATTCCTGGGCAGTGCTGTGCTGGATTTTTGATGCCTGAGGAGGCTGTTCCGTGCGGGGCTCACACGGCCCCTGACACGTGGGAAGTTCCTTCGTTTGCCCTTCTTGCTGAACACCTTGTGGATGGTTAAAACTCAGCCTTCTCTACCATGGGCTGACTCCAGCTGTCCAGGGAAACCCCTGGCCACGTGGAACAGCCATGCTGTGCCATCCTGGAGATTTCTGCGGAGCACCTTTGGTGCCCCAGCATCAGTGTTGTGGGGCACTGGGGAATGTGCAGCAGCAGGATGGGGGGCTGTGCCCTGCCCTGCCCTGCCCTCGTGCCCTCTTTGACCAGGGAAATGTGCTGCTTTGGGATTGAGCTGTTCAGCTGCACGTCAAACACTTTTCCAGGGAGGGAAGCTGTTGAGTGGGCTGGAGGAAATTGGAGGGGGGAAAGCTCTGGGGTTAACCCAGATGGAAGCCGATCTCTGCAGCGAGTGTTCCTTGCGCGACTTCTGCTGCTAAAACAATCCCACAAAAGACGAGCTCCACGCTGGGGGAGAGGAGCAATGGCATTCATGTGTTTCCTGCTCGGAGCCTGGCCTGGCTGCCGGGCCTGTGGTGCTGGCCAGGAGCAGAGGCACAGCCGGACCCCCCCTGCTTGGCTCGGCAGCCGCCGGAACGGCACCAAACCTCTGCCCCCCCCACCCCCTGCTCTGCTTTCGGGTGAGTGAAAGGTAACGTTGACACCACCCTTCCTCTGGGCTGCTGCTCTCTGGGGCTGCCTGGGAGAAGCCGTGAAAGCAGAGCACTGCTGTTATACAACTGGGCTGGAGGACATTGCACAATCCCTGCTGTCCCAGGCGTGGGCTCTGCCGAGGCTCCCTCGTCCTGCCATGAGCATCCTGGGTTGGGAATTCAGCTCAGGGAAAGGTTTTGCTCCAGCAGCAGAGTTATCCCTGGGGCAGCCACCCTTGGCCTCACCTCAGGGCGGGGGATACGTTTCGTGTTGGCTTTGGGGATTCTCCCTGTCCCTGAATCTTTGGCTTTTTGCTGGTGGGGTGAATGACTGCAGGAAGACATCAGTGAGATGTTCCATGCTGTAATGGTTTGATTTAGGCCTTCCCTGGCAACCAGGGGTGTGCTCTGCCTGTTAGAAGGATCCAAAGGGTCTAAACAAGGTCCTAGATAGTGGCAAGTGGTTGTTTTCATAGTTTGTAGATGTTCTACCTTTATTCACTAATAGTCAGCAAGGTGCAATCAGGTGCTAGTTAAAATCATAAAATCATGGAGTTCCACCCCCTGCCATGCCTTCCACTAGACCAGGTTGCTCTAAGCCCAGTCCAACCTGGCCCTGATCATCCCCAAAGGTGATTCATCCCCAGAAGCATCCCCAGCCATCCAGCTCAAAATTTGATTTGAAGTCGAATCTTCACTAACCCTGATGTGGTCAGAGGGTGAAAAGCAGATGGTCCTTGGATTTGGGGACCTGGACTTGCTGAGGGAGCAGAGTGTCTCACAGCCAAGCCATAATCTGGACCTGGAGATTAGCTCCCTGAGTCTTGCCGTGCAGGAAGGCCAAGGCTTCATCTTTATTGTGCTTTGTGTTTCCAGCACTCCTGCTCAGTCAGGGCCTGTACCACCAACGAAGGCAGAGCAGCATTTCCCCTCCACAGCCACCTCTGCCCAGAAAGGAGAAGCAAACACTGATTTGTGTAAGTCTGAGCTCAGTGCTCACAGAGTCTCAGTGCCAGGATCTCATCATTTGAGCTCATTGTATTAGGCCCAAGATAATAAACTGAAGTTGTCCTACGTGCCAGAAAAATTGGTGTTTCATCCCTCTGTCCACACAGGATGGGATCCCATCATTGGGTTGATGGCATTTGGGCTGGACATGGGAACTCATGGCTCCCACTTTCCATCTCTCTCCTTCTCCTGGAAATCCTGGAGCAGTGTGTAGCTTTTAATATTTTTCCTCTCCAGAGGAGCTGTTACCTCAAGGCTCTTTCCTTCCCAGGGGAAGTGAGGAGTGAAGAGAGGAAGGCACTGCACTGACTGATCACTCCCATCCAAAATGCCCCACTTGCCAAGATGAGGTTCTTGCTTCCAAAGTGTGACTGGCAAATAAGGGAGCACAGGCATTTGAAACAGCACTGCGAGAGAATCCCAGCTGTAAAATCACCCCAAATTCAAATCCTTTTCAAATCCAAAACTTCTTTACCAGAAGGCTTGTTGACCATTGGCACAGGCTGCCCAGGGCAGTGGTGGAGTCACCACCCCTGGAGGTGTTCAAACAACGTGTGGATGTGGCACTCGGGGACATGGTTGAGTGGTGACCATGGTGGGGTTGGACACTATGATCTCACGAGTCTTTTCCATGGTTCTGATTAGCAGTTCCATGATTCTGGTGACTGCCCTGCCCAAGCTGCCAGTGGCCCCTTTGCCAAGGGGAACCTGTTTTCCTCCCCCGGGCCAGAAAATTCCAAAGTGTTAACCCAAACCCTCCAGCTTCGAGATCCCTTCGCTCTTCCTATTTGCCTCCTGTGCTTTTATTTTAAGCTCCTGCCACTGTTTCCCTCATTTCTGTCCTCAAATGCTCCGGGGAGGAACTGCTTTCGCTCCCCCGCCGCCCGGACAATTCAGCACCTCCGCTTTGCCTTTTCTTGGCAAGGAGAAACCCAACAATTGCCACGAGTTTGGAGCTGACGTCACCCGGCCCGTGTCTGCGGCATTTATAGCACATATAGGTCACCGCGGGAAGTTGGTCCTCCCGGGGCCTGGAGCTGAAAACCAGCGTTTTCCAGCCCGGGCCGTGGGTCGTTGGGGTTTATTTTAGCCGGGACACCCAGCCCTCGTGCCCGTCGTGCCCCTTGTCCTGCCCTCCGAGGCAGCGGTTTCGCCAACCCCTCCCCGAGCTGGGTGTTGTGAGCTGTGTCCTCCCCGGTGTCCCAGGTCATAAGTGACTGATGTGAGCAGCACCCGGCTCCCTGGCAGTGCTTCCTTCGACCTGCCTCGGGCAGGGAACTGCTGGGGCTGGATTTCACCTGGAAGGTGAAATGTTTTGAGGGCTGTTGGGACAGCAGCAGCATCGGGAGGCAGCGAGGTTGGGCTGTGCTGGGGCTGGTGCCTTGTGGCTGCTGAGCTCTCGTGCAGGCTGAGCCTTTGCCTCAGCAAAGGAGTCTGGGCTCTGCAGGGCAGGGGGATGAACCCAAGGCACGTGGCTGAGCGAGGTAACACATCTGGAGCAGCACTTCCATCTGTGGGTAATGTGGAGAGTGTTCAACCATCTCACTCCACATCCCTGGTGTGGGGTGCCAGGGCTGGGTCCTGTTGGAAGAGGAGCCCAGGGGTCTTCTGCTCACAGACAACGGATAAAACCTCTGCTAAAAAAATAGGGTGTTTTTTGTTTTTTTTTTTTTTTCCTTTTAAGCAAGCTAATTCACCATTAAATGCCTTTTTCTTCTTGCTTTGTGCTGAAGCGAGCTCCTTGGCTTGGGCTCTCCGGTGGATTTGGGGGGGAGTCCCCTCCTGGCCTGTGCCGTGATTCCCACCCCAAAATTTGTTGTGTCCTTTCTCGCTCGTGAGCTGAGGCTCCTCGTGGGGGAATTGCTTTGATCGGGGGAAGTTCATCACGTACATTTGAAGCTGGCTGAGCAGGGAGTTTTTCAAAGAGTTACAAGCTGGTGCATGTAACAAATTTTAAGTTATAGTCTAGTGAACAAAGCAAATGGATTCTCCCCGGAGGGAGGCGAGCCCGGATCCCCTTTGAAACCCGCTTTAAACAACGCTCAAACTTGGATACCTGTGGCAACAGCACTGAAAGTCATAAATTCTATGAAAGCTGGGGTTGTCTCTTTAATTGGTGCTGTGGGGGAGCCGTTTGAAGGTTTAATTAGTTGCTGTGTGCAGGCAGCCCTGTGTCAGGGAGCCCCGAGTGGGCCGGGCAGGGTCTGGTGCCCTGGTGGGAGCAGGATGGTGCTGGGCTCCACTCTGCTCCTGGGGCTGGGGGGGTTGGCAGTGAAACCATGGAACCTGGGGCTGGGAAGAGCCAAGCACAGCGTCCCTGTTGCCCTGCTGTCGAGTCTCAGGCTGCAGAAACCCATTTGCAACTGTTTTCCATAGCGAGGAAAGCGGGAGCTTTTATTAGAAAGGCTGTATCACGTTTTCCTACAAACTGCCTCGAGTTCCCACATGTTTTGCTTATGCTGAAGTGGGAGTGCTGGGCTCCACTTGCTATTTTGATGGATGATGAAAGGCAGACGTGAGGTGTGCAATATGGGACTTGGTGTTTTGAACTGGCACTTGCCATGAAAGTGCCCAGGCTCCGGGCTGTGTGTTTGTGGGGTGTGTGACCCTCAAACTGACACCAAACACAAAGCCACCACAACAAAAAGGGCAAAGCAGGAAAATTCGCTTGCCAGCCCGTTGGTGTGACCATTTGTTTCAAAGTAAATGTTGCTGTTTAGCCATTATCAAAGGAAATCAAAGGAGAGCTGGGGCTGTTCAGGCAGGAGTAGAGAAGGATCCAGAGAGACCTGAGAGCCTCTTCCAGTGCCTGAAGGGGCTCCAGGAGAGCTGGAGAGGGACTTGGGACAAGGGATGGAGGGACAGGACAAGGGGGAATGGCTTTAAGCTGAAGGAGGGCAGGGTTAGGTGGGATATTGGGAAGGAATTGTTGGCTGTGAGGGTGGGGAGGCCCTGGCACAGGTTTGCCCACAGCAGCTGTGGCTACCCCATCCCTGGAAGTGTCCAAGGCCAGGTTGGATGGAGCTTGGAGCACCCTGAGCTAGTGGAAGGTGTCCCTGCCCATGGCAGGGGGTGGAACGAGGTGATCTTTAAGATCTCTTCCAACCCAAACCATCCCATGATCCTATGGAGAAGCCTTGCCATGGACAGGTCAAGCTTGCAAAGCTGTGAGGTCTCGTTAGCCTGGAAGGAGACGGATCCTGCAGCTCCCACTGCTCTCCACAACTCTGGAGCACTTCCATTCCTGCTGCTGGCAGAGCCCACTCCTGGGGTGTAGGAAGATGCTGCCAGGTATGGCAGGGATACCCTCAGGATGCTGCAGTCCCGACTGTTCCAGTATCAAAGCCTGGAGGACTTTCAGTGAGGTTCATCTCCCACGTGCTAGTCGAGCTTTCTGCTTTGTTTTTGCCTTTGGGAAGCTCCTGCTCTTCTCCCTCTCCCCTTTCTGCTCCCTGTGTCTCCCGTGGGGTGCATCCCATTAACCAGGATCCAGAAAGCAGGGTCTGGAAGAAAAGACTTGGGGGGCCCAAAAACTGGGGCAGGGAGTGCAGGTCTGCAGGAAATAGCGAGTGAGGGGGAACAAATGGCAGGGGAAGATCTTCACACCTGTGTCCCTTAATCCAGCACCACATCCCAGTCTCATCTCTGATCCTCGTGTCCTGGGCTGCTTGTTCCTGCTCCCAGGGCTGCCCCACCTGGGCAGAAGGTTCTCTGTGCCTTTGCAGTGAGTTTGGAACAGAATCACAGACTGGTTTGGGTTGGAAGGGACCTTAAAGCTCATCCTGTTCCACCCCCTGCCATGGGCAGGGACACCTCCCACAAGCCCAGGTTGCTCCAAGCCCCGTCCAACTGGGTCTTGAAATAAGAAGGTCTCTCTCTTCCCCACAATCAGTTTTTTCCCCTTGAATTTTATTGCAACACTGCCAGTGAGGGTGTCCTGTCCTCTAATGGACACGGGAGGAGTGAGGTGGGGAAGAGAAGGCCCAGGGTGACCATGCTGTGGGGGTGCCCTGAGAGCAGCTCAGTGCTCCTCTAGCAGCTGGGGAGAGGCAAATATAACCCAATCCCCTGTCTCGGTGTGTGTTTGACTTCGGGGGTTAAGGGGTGCCTGTTTTCAGGGGAAGGTGTTTTTTGGGGTTCTTTTAGGTTTTTTCATTCATCTCCCGCCCTGGAGAAGAGTCCTTCTGACTGGATTTGGGATTTTGAACTAGGAAAGAGCCCAGAGAATGCTGGGGGTGCCAGAGCTGTACTGAGATAAGCGACAGCTTTTGTTTAGAAACTGCCAATTTGCCACAGACCTTGTTTAAGCACAGTTTTAACTATGCCAGGATTGCTGAAGCAGTGCAGTGCTCTCTCTTCCTGGCAGAGCTCTTTCCTTCCTCTGATGAGGCAATTCCTACCAGTGGAGCTGTGCCTGCTGGGGGGCTGTGATGGGATCAGGATCTTATGTAAAAATCACGTGTAAAAAGCCTGGGCTGAGGCTGAGGTGAGGCTGGGCTTGGTGTGCACCTTCTGTGTGTCCAAAGAACAGGTACAAGCTCCAGCACCTGCTTGTCTTTTAATGAGAGGACCTGTTGGGTGAGAGTAGGTTTACATTAGATATTGGGAAGAAATTCCTCCCTGTGAGGGTGGGGAGGCCCTGGCACAGGTTGCCCAGAGCAGCTGTGGCTGCCCCATCCCTGCAAGTGTCCAAGGCCAGGTTGGACAGGGCTTGGAGCAACCTGGGCCAGTGGAAGGTGTCCCTGCCCATGGCAGGGGTGGGACTGGATGAGCTTTAGGGTCCCTTCCAACCCAAACCAGTCTGGGATTCTGTGCACTGCCCGCTGTCACTGCCCTGTTTGTCCTGCTCTCTTCTCCATTGCCAGGGCCGGGGGCTCAGTGTGGATGGTCTCCAGGAGGCAGGACACTGGGATTTGGTGCTGGATGCAGCAGCTCTGCCCCAGCCCACCCCGAACCCTGCGCGCCCGGCGCTGCCCGAGCGGCACGTGTTGGCTCAGCACCCCGGCTCGAGGCCTTTCCAAAGGAGAGAGATGGCTTTGGAAGGGGCCCAGCAGGTCTGGCAGGCGTTTCTGCTGGACCTCACTGCTGCTAATTTCAAATCCTGCATGCCCTGTGGGGTGCCCTGCTCCAGCACGTGGCCCGCGTGTGACCAGCTCCTCGGCCTGTTGCCTCTCCCTTGTTCGTGTTTGTGTGCAGGGAGACTCAAATTGCAATTAGTGTTATTACTAGTTTGAGTTTGAGACAACAAACGGGCATCTTAAAGGGTTGGATTTAGCGCAAAGTGGTGTTTTGTTGCTCTGGGGAGCTTCATCTCTCCCCTGGCACCAAACCCTGCAGTGTTAACACAGCTGAAGGATGTGCTAGAGAGGCTTTTCTCAGCTCACCAGCACCCAAAGGCACCGGTGCAGGTGAGGTTTTCAATGCTTTTCTAACATAAGGGAGAGAGACCTTGGAGCCCCTTCCAGTGCCTAAAGGGGCTCCAGGAGAGCTGGAGAGGGACTTGGGACAAGGGATGGAGGGACAGGACAAGGGGAATGGCTTCCCAGTGCCAGAGGGCAGGGTGAGATGGGAGACTGGGAAGGAATTCTTCACTGTGAGGGTGGTGAGGGGCTGTCCCAGGTTTCCCAGAGCAGCTGTGGCTGCCCCTGGATTCCTGGAAGTGTCCAAGGCCAGGTTGGACGGGGCTTGGATCAACCTGGGCTAGTGGGAGGTGTCCCTGCCCATGGCAGGGGGTGGCACCGGATGAGCTTTAAGGTCCTTCCAACCCAAACCATTGCATGGTTCTGTCTGCCTGTTGGATTCCCAGCTGTGTGGGTCAGGATTGTCCTGCCTTCTCCCAACACCTCCAAAGAGCTGAGAGCAGAGCAGGAAGGGGGCATCCCACAGACCCCGAGGAAGGGCACTGACTCGCCTGCCTGGCACTGTGTGCTGGGGATGAGACCTGGGCAGCCTCAGGATTGGGTGCTGGTGTTTCCCTGGCACATTCCCAGGCTGCCAGCCCAGCTGGATCCATGCAGGTGCCTCAGTGTGATCAGCTTGGGATGGGCTGTGACCCACTTGTGTCCCTCCCTCCCGAGGGGAGGCGGAGGGGCAGGGACTGAGCTCTGCTCTGGGACCAGGGACAGGACCCAGGGAAGGGCTGGAGCTGTGCCAGGGGGGTTGGGATGGATCTCAGGGAAAGGTTCTTCCCCCAGAGGGTGCTGGGGCACTGCCCAGGCTCCCCAGGGCAGTGGGCACGGCCCCAAGGCTGCCAGAGCTCCAGGAGGGTTTGGACAAGGCTCTGAGGGACAGGGGGGGATTGTTGGGGTGTCTGTGCAGGGCCAGGGGTTGGATGGATGATCCCTGTGGGTCCCTTCCAGCTCAGGATATCCCAGGATTCTGTGATTCCCAGGCAGTGGGCAGCTCAGAGCCCCACAGACCCCTGGGGTGGTGTTGGCCTGACTGCAGGTGCCTGGTGGTGCCCGGGGCTGTCGGAGCTGGGAATGCACCTTAGGAAAGGGGGGCTTTTCCAGAGGCTGGTGGCACGTGGCCTGTGCTCAGGAGCTGATGCCTGTGAACCCTCCAAGCAGAGCCCAGCTGGTGTGGGGCACATCTCACCCTGTGATCTGGATCCCCCTCTGCCAGCAGGTCCCCAAATACTCAGCAAGCCCTGATTAGCACATCAGCTTAACCAAATGGAGTCGTGTGTGCACGAGGGGAGAGAGGTGCTGCACTCCTTCGGTGCTGACTTAAAGTTTAATTAATTTTGTTGCCAAATGAGGCATGAAATACAGTGTGAAAAACATTGTGGTGCTGAATGTGTAATTGTACAGGGGACTGGGATCAGGGATCACCTGAGGCGAGGCAGGCACAGAGCGAGCTCTCATGGCCCTGGAACGTGTGTGTGTGTGACAGCAGAGAGCAGATTTAGGGCACAGACCCCCCAGCAGCTCTCCTTGGGGCTGGGGGCCAGGCCAACCTCCCCCCCACAGTGAAACAGCACCTGAAGGTGTCATTGCACCCAAGGATTTGTCAGGATTTTGGGGGGGTGGGTGTTGCCAGAGGCTCCAGCCCCTCGTGTCAGGGTCCCCAGGTGTGTCCTCTCCAGGAGCAGCCTTGGTGGCCACGTTGGCTTTGCCACCCTCAAATGGATTTGCCCCACGTTTGGGGGAGGATGAAGGGCGGTGGTTTTGCCCGTGGGTTCTGGAGGTTCTGGTTTGTCTGTCCCAGGTGGCCTTGCAGGGTGGAAAAAATGTGAACAAACATCAGAAAGGGAAAAAAGCTGAACTGTGGGGGGAGATCTCTCGGTTCAGCTTGCGAGGATTTCTGTAGTGGCTGTTTTGATGCTCTTCTCCCTGCCCTGATTAGTGTTTCTGGAGGAAGGTTGCCTTCACCAGTGCCTTGTTCCCCCACTAAAGAAGGGAGAGAGGCAGCCTGGGACATCTGCCCCCAATTTTTTAATCTTGAATTTTTTCAATTAACTCGCCAGGTAGCCCAGCTCCAAAGCCAGCAGGGAGAAAAAGCTAAAAAACACTGTCCATCTGCCTGTTAACCCTGGGAAGCACATCCCCACCTCCAAAGTGACCTCAGGCAACGTCTTCCTCTAAATTTAGCTGGGGATTGCGTCAGGAGTGAGAAGGAGGTGAAGTTAATGTGGCATAAGCTTTCTCTAGCAGGGGAGTTTGCATGATTAGGCAGGGACTGAAAATAAATAAATGGGCTTCGTATCAGAGCCTCTCGAGCAGCTGAGGCCGGGGCTGGGAGGAGGGGCAGCCTCCAGCACCCTGGGAAGTGTGGGGAGGTGGATGTTTTTTGGACCAAGTGGGGCAAAGGATTGTTGTCTACAAACCTTGGCTCATCCTGACTGGGAAGAACCTTCCAGGAGAGCGGGTGATGCTCCCCATGTCCCGTCTGCAGGGACTGGGCAGGGCCAGCGAGCTCTGGGGTCACCTCTGGCAGCAGCACTCGCCTCTCCTGGGGACTGGTGGCAGCTCGAGGCAGAGCTGTTCCTGCCCTCCTCAGAGAGTGCTGGAGCATCTTCTGCCCATCCTTCATCCCTGGCCCCTGGGGGTGAGGAATTGGCAGGTTTTTCCCCCTCCAAAGCCCTCCTGTTGCAGTCAGGCGTGGTGGCATCCAGCAGTGCCCCAGGGGACAACCCGGCCTGGCCCTGACCTGGAAGAAGCTGAACTCCTGCAGGACGAGCCTTGGAGGGCACTTGTGTTGCCAATCCCTTTCTGCCTCCTCCTGCCCAACCCCGGGGACGAGTCTGGGTTGTGACAAGTGACAAACCCCGTCCCTGAGTGCGTGACCTTTCCTGGGAGTGACCTTTCCTGGGAGAGCGGGGATGGCCTGGGCCCCTTCTGCTTTCTGGGACATTTTTTTTTCCCAAAGTGCCTGGTCTCCCTTCCAAAGGCTCCTCAGTGCCCCGTTAACATTGTTATACAAAGCAGCAGTGTGCCATTTAATTAGGAAAAATACGCACTAACCTCTACCATATGTTGCTCTTCTCCTCGTATTTGCATTTGAAAGTCCAGCTGAATTTCAATGTGAAACTGGATTTTATCCAAATGATGAATGGCCTGGGAAGCTGTGGGAAGGTGGATGTGCCTCCCCTTCGCATATGGTTGGTTGCTTGGGATTTTTTTTTTCCCCTTTCAAAGGAAAAAACCGGGTTCCTTAATTTCTCCTCCCGTGGTTCAAACCGTTCACACCTTTCCTCTGAACCCTGCAGTGGCCTTGTCTGGCTGGGTGGGCATTCCCCAGGCTTCTGAGGGGCAGGAGCTCCAGCCCCCCTGAGGGAGAGAGACTGGATTTACTCTTAAGCAACTTGTTTTCAGTGGCAGCTCCGCTCACAGCCCCCCGTGCCCTGGGCTGGTCCCACAGCGTGGGCACCAGGAGAGGGGGGATTCTGCCCCTCTGCCCCCTCAGGTGAGACCCCCCTGCAGAGCTGCCTCCAGCCCTGGGGAACAACAGCACAGGGACGTGGAGCTGCTGGAGAGAGTCCAGAGGAGGCCACGGAGATGCTCCAAGGGCTGGAGCCCCTCTGCTCTGGAGCCAGGCTGGGAGAGCTGGGGGGGTTCACCTGGAGGAGAGAAGGCTCCAGGGAGAGCTGAGAGCCCCTTGCAGGGCCTAAAGGGGCTCCAGGAGAGCTGGAGAGGGACTGGGGACAAGGGATGGAGGGACAGGACAGGGGGAATGGCTTCCCAGTGCCAGAGGGCAGGGTTAGATGGGATAGTGGAAGAAATTGTTGGCTGTGAGGGTGGTGAGGGGCTGTCCCAGGTTTCCCAGAGCAGCTGTGGCTGCCCCTGGATCCCTGGAAGTGTCCAAGGCCAGGTTGGAGGGGGCTTGGAGCCACCTGGGCTAGTGGAAGGTGTCCCTGCCCATGGCAGGGGGTGGAACTGGATGAGCTTTGAGGTCCCTTCCCACCAAACCATTCTGGGATTCTCTGATTCCCTTCATTTTCCCAGCCCACCATCAGGTGGGTTGGTGCCCCTTGACTTGTTTCCTGGCACTCAGGGCTTTGGGAAAGGGCACCAGCCACAGCTCCTGAGTTGGGGGCTGAACTTTTTGGCTTGGCTTTTCTGGTTGGAGCAGTGGCAGCTCCAGGCCTCTTCCCAGCCAGGGCTGAGCATTCCCCAGCCACCATAAAACAGGAGCAGAGGCATTGCTCCTGCAGAGAATGCTGGAAGTTTTAGGAGCCATGTGGTTGCTGAGTCCATACAGCACATCCCCACATCTCTAAGGCTGCCTGGGCTTTTTTTTTTAACTCGTTTGAGCTGAGTTCAGCTCTGGGACACACTCGGCGTTACGTTGCTGAGCTGGGTGTGCTCACACTGCTTTTAGTGACCTTTTACCTCACCTACCTGGCAAAAAAAAAGCCCCTTAAAAATCACTTCATATCCTGATTATTTCATATCCTCTGCAAATGTGTCGTCAGAGAGTGGCCTGGGTGCTGGGCTGGCCGTGGTGCTCACAGGGGGAGCTGGTTGCTTCAGGTTTCTGACTTTTGTTCTCCTTTCTCCTCACCCCTCAGAGATCAGTTCAATCTTTAAGACAGTTTTTGTTGGGGTTTTTTTGTTGTGTTAATGCAGCTGAACTAGTATGATTACATTTCCAGATTTGGGTAACGGAATAACAAGTCAGGAAGCTCTTTTTTTTTTTTTTTTTTTTTTAAAAAAAGGGAGAATTTATGTCACTTCTAAATTATCCGAGTCTCCAGTTGGGAATCTCTTTCCTTTTCTCAGTTAGTTGCCCCAAGAGGTTGTGGACTCTCCATCCCTGGAAGTGTCCAAGGCCAGGTTGGATGGGTTGGAGCATCCTGGGCTAGTGGAAGGAGTCCCTGCCCATGGCAGGGGGTGGAACTGGATGGGCTTTAAGGTCCCTTCCAGCCCAAACCATTCCATAATTCCATGTTCTACCCTGGGCATGAGGGCTCCTTTCTGCTGTGGCCATGGAGCAGCCACAGGGTTGTCCTGGGTGCCCAAAAAGATGGTTCTTCCCTTCTCCCTGAGAGCTGCCAGCCCAGAGGGGCCACGTGCCTCCCCCAGGGTTGTGTCAGGGGCAGAGGCCTTTGCACATCTGCCCTTCCTGGAATGGTTTCACCTCTGTCTCGAGGCGTGTTGGCTTCGCTCATCCCTGTGCTCACACTCCCATGCAGAGGAGGGATCTGGAAAACAGCTCAGCAAAACCACCTTGCACTGGCGACTTCCCTTCCAAAAAGAGAAGGATGTTGTGGAGTTGGTGGCTTCTCATTATTTTCCCCAATTTGAGCTTTCTTGCCATTGGTCCCTCGGTGTCTGCAGCATCAAAAGAAGCACATGGAGCTGGGGAAGGGTCTGGAGGGGAAGGGTCTGAGGAGCAGCTGAGGGCACTCGGCTGGTTCAGCTGGAGCAGAGGAGACTGAGGGGAGACTCCTCGGGGGCTGCAGCTACTGCCGAGGGGAGGCGGAGGGGCAGGGACTGAGCTCTGCTCTTGGACCATGGCCAGGACCCAGGGAAGGGCTGGAGCTGTGCCGGGGGGCTTGGGATGGATCTCAGGGAAAGGTTCTTCCCCCACAGGGTGCTGGGGCACTGCCCAGGCTCCCCAGGGCAGTGGGCACGGCCCCAAGGCTGCCAGAGCTCCAGGAGGGTTTGGACAACGCTCTGAGGGACAGGGGGGGATTGTTGGGGTGTCCTGGGCAGGGCCAGGGGTTGGACTGGATGGACCTTGTGGGTCCCTTCCAGCTCAGGATATCCCAGGATTCTGTGATTCTGTGAATGTCTGGCTCCTGTTTTCAGCCTCCTGCTGCAGGAGCTCACTGTGGCACAGGGCACACCGTGCTCCTGCCCTCCCAGGCATCCTCCCTCCCTGCCATCCCAGGATGGGGGGCCTGGTCAGCAGAGCCCCCACACCAGCACAGCCCCAGTGAGCAGGAACAGGACTGTGGTGTTTGCCCTTTTTGGGAATGCTGTAAGAAGGTGGTGACTCACTTTCCATGGAGCTGATAGTTACCCTGCTCCTGTCTTGGATTTGTGTTGTGTAGCCAGCAAGATTATTTATAACTTAGCCAGCATCCCGAGCCTATTGTTTCTGCAAAGAGCAGGAATGACTAGATGACTTCCTGAGATTTTTTTTTTTTTTGCCACCCCCTCATTTTTTATTTTTTTAAAAATCTGCTTTTCCTTCCAAGTATTATGTTCGCCAGTTGGATGCTTTCCCCCCACATCTTCCCCTCCTGATTGTGCATTTGTGCTGCTGACAATCCCACTACCGGTGTCGCTTTAACTCTAAAATCTCTCCCAGGAAAACCTGAGGGCTGTGCCCCAGGAGGGCTGGGGCACCTTCCCGTGGCACCAGTGGCTCTCTGGCCTTTGCAGGTGCTTTGGACTGAGGCACGAGGCTCCAGCAGTGCCATTAACAGGAGGACACACACCTCTGCACTTTGCAGGAGGTGCCTTTCCCAGGGGATGCTTTGGGCTTCCCAGGGGCAGAGGATCCCTCCCCCTTTGAGGGTTGCTCCAGGTCAACCTTGTTGTTGGCACCTCTGAAGGTGCCACTTGAGGCAATGAAAAGGCCTCCCCTGAGCCCAGGGCTCTGCAGGGCAAAAGTCATTTCCATCCTGGTGCAAGTGGCACATCCAGCCCTGGGGATGTGGCAGTGGTGGCTGTGGAAATGGAAGAAGTGGGTCCTGAGCTCCAGCCCTTGGATGTGCAGCCACTGGGATGTGCAGTGGTCCCATCTGGGCAGGGTTTGCCCTAAATCCTGAAGCTTTCTGGGATTTTGTCTTCCCTGGCCTGAAGAGCACAGGCTGTGTAAAGTGGGAGCTGCCCCTCAGCCTGTGTAACTGGGAGATGCTCAGCCACAGGGACATGGATCTCAGGGAAAGGTTCTTCCCCCACAGGGTGCTGGGGCACTGCCCAGGCTCCCCAGGGCAGTGGGCACGGCCCCAAGGCTGCCAGAGCTCCAGGAGCGTTTGGACAACGCTCTGAGGGACAGGGTGGGATTGTTGGGGTGTCTGTGCAGGGCCAGGGGTTGGACTGGATGATCCCCGTGGGTCCCTCCCAGCTCAGGACATTCTGTGATTCTGTTCCTCTGTTCTGTTTGTCCATCCACCTGCAGTTGATTCACTGTTGATCCCACAAGGCCCAGCTTTAATTAAGCACTTCCCTGGAAGTGATGGTGCAGAAAGGAGGGAAGGGGCAGGGTGGGTTTGGCCAACTCAGCCCATCTGAACCTTTGGGAGGGACCTACAGGTTGAGCCTCCTTGGGGAGCATCACCCAGAGCCCCAACAGCTGCTGTCCACAGCTTGTCCTCCCCCAAACAGCCCTGCCTTGGATCTCCTCGCCGGACACTTGTGCCTGAGATCCCACTTTGGGTTTGGTTGAGGCAGGTTCTCCCCGTGGCCGAGTGGATGCTCTGAGGTGGAGCCCCGTGGTGCCCATCCCAGCTGTGCTCCCTCCCTTAGCTGCTGCTGGGCTGGGAGGGAACGAGCAGCCTCGGAGCTTCCAGTGGCTGCAGAAGCCACGGGGGCGAAACAGCTGAAGGGGAAGGAGCCTGGGCTGCCTTGTGGGCAGTAGAGACCCTGCTCAATCCTCTCGGTTTCCATCAGTTCAGAACTCAAAACTTAGCACTCGTTTATTTTTAAGCCGCCGTTTCCAGCCGAGGGCCAGAGGCCTCTGCTCCTCCTCTCCCCTCTCCTCCCTTCTAAAAGCTGCCTCGTGGCCCCTCCAGCTCTGGCCCTTTCCCAAGCTGCAGGGAAGCCATGGAAGGGGCTGGCCCATCTCTGGTTCTCCCCCTTGCCAGGGCTCGTGCCACTGAGGTGTTGCTGTCCCTGTGCTGGCTTTCCAGGAACCGCCTGGCTCCGCAGGGAAGCCTGAGGTTGATCCAAGTGGAGTTCTGTCCTGCTGGAAACACCACTCGGATGTGAGCAGCTTGGAGTGGAAAATGAGTCCTGAGTACTGTCCTGTGGGGCTTTTACACACTCTTCAAAGAGTCATAGAATCAAGGAATGGTTTGAGTTGGAAGGGACCTTGAGGATCATCTCGTTCCACTCCCTTGTCATGGGCAGAGACACCTTCCACCAGCCCAGGGTGCTCCAAGCCCCGTCCAGCCTGGCCTTGGACACTTCCAGGGATGGGGCAACCACAGCTGCTCTGGGCAACCTTTACCAGGGCCTCCCCACCCTCACAGAGGAGGATTCCTTTCCAATATCCAGTGTAAGCCTGCCCTCCTTCAGCCATTCCCCCGTGTCCCGTCAGTCCATGCCCTCTTCATAGCCAGTTTTGCTCTTCCATCTTTCCTGTGGTGCAGAAACTGGAGAGATGTGTGTCACATGAGATGCCAGGCTTGGGGAGGGGTGTGTGTCACATGAGATGCCAGGCTTGGGGAGGGATGTGTGTCACATGAGATGCCAGGCTTGGGGAGGGGTGTGTGTCACATGAGATGCCAGGCTTGGGGCCGAGATGATGCTCCGAGAAGGGCTTGGGAATTGAGGCATCTCAGGGAAATGATGTGTGGAGTCAGGAGCTCACAGCAAACTTTGGGGTTTGCTCTCAATTGCTTGGTGCAGACAAAATTGGAGGTTCTTTGGGCCAGGCCCTTCACTTGCTTCCTGAGAGAGCTGGTCCCAACCCCTTCTGAGGTTTGTGCATCCCAGAGGGTACCTGTGCTGACTACCAGGCTGCTTCCTTCTCCTGCTGGTCCTCGTTCCTGTGGGGTTTTCCAGCTGCTGTTCCCCGTGCCAGGGCACCCCTGTGCTGCCTCTGTCCCATCCCAGACACTCAGGTACTTTGGTTTCCCCCCCAGCTGGAGCCCACAGGCAGTGAGTGATCTCCCAAGTAAAGTGCTGGTACGGTTCCATCCCACCCTGGAGTGGTGGGAAAAGCCATGCTGGACGGCACTGAATTCCCACTCCCTGCTGGTCCTCAGGTTCCTTTAAACTGGAATGCCTGGAAAATCAAGCTGAGTGAAAAGATGGGGAGCTACAACACTCCCCACAGTGAAACCACGGGAGCTTGGGACAGCAGGACCCGAGAGCCAGGCAGGAGAGTCTCCCCCAGCTCCTGCCTCTGCCAGCCCTCCTGGGTCAGCTCAGAAATAGAGAACAGCCCTTCTCCCCTTGCTTGCTTTGTATTTTTAAAATCATTGTGGTTTTTTGTTCTGTTTTCTTTAAATAATTTTCTAAAAAGTTGAAACTGTAGAACTGGGGGTTTTTTTACCCGAAGTAGAAAACTGAAAGATGAGTGAGACGTTGTGGTTTGGAGCACCAGTTGTAAATAGAGGTTTTCTGGGTGCTCCAAGCATGCCAGGCTTTCCCACCTGGAGAGCAAAACTGCTTTTTCCAGGGGTGGGTTAAGAGCTGGAGATGTGTTTGTCCACACAGTTATTCCAGGGATAATCTGTGTTGCTGTGTATTGTGCTGATATATATATATATGTATGTATATATGTGCTGAGATATATATATATATATATATAAGATATATAAAACTCGGCTGGCTCAGCTCTGGGCTCTGCCACATCCCCAGCTCTGCCCTCATTTTTGGGCAAGTCTCTCCATCTGTACAATAGCAGAAAGAGTTTTGTTCCCTGGAGAGGATTTGAGGTTTAACATTTATAAAATGCTCTGAGATCTGCAGATAAAGAAAGCCAGACAATAACCAGTGCTCAGGGCCGTGCCACGGGAGCCCCCTGGATCACCATGGCAGAGCCAGGGTTGGGTGGAGGTGGCTTTTGGGAGAGGGCAAACAACTGCTCCAGCTGCAGCCCTGGTTGGGAGCCCGGCGAGCAGGAGGGGTGCTGAGCTGGCCTGTTAAGGAGATAACACAGTGGAATCACGGGGTGGTTTGGAAGGGATCCTAAAGCTCATCTCATCCCACCCCCTGCCATGGGCAGGGACACCTTCCACCAGCCCAGGGTGCTCCAAGCCCCGTCCAGCCTGGCCTTGGACACTTCCAGGGATGGGGCAGCCACAGCTGCTCTGGGCAACCTGTGCCAGGGCCTCCCCACCCTCATCTGTGGCTCAGAGCACGATTGAAGCACTTGGACGAGTTTTTCCAGGGCTCCCTGGGAGCGATCCTGATCTGGAAGAGCCGCTGCTCGGCCGCTCTTTGCTGTCCGGGCAGCGCTTCCTAAAATCCCCCGGCTGCTAAAAATCCTAAAAAATCCGATCCACTCCATCAACTTCAGTAACTTTCCTTGCGCTGGCTCTGCCCGTCCTCCCAGGAGCCCTCGGCGGTGCCCAGACAAAGGCAGGCAGTGCTGGGTGGGCAGGACGAGGAACCGGGAGCTGCTCCTGCTCCTCCCCGAGCTCCGGACGGGTGGGAGGAGCGCGCCGGGCTCGGAGCGCTCGGCACGGGGTGCTGAGCTCCTGGGCTGCTCCCTGTGGCCATGGCATCCCAGAAGAAGCTGTTCGGGGGTAGGTTCTTCCCGCCAGACATCTGGCAGTGCCGGGGTTTTTTTGGCGGAGGGAGGGAGGTGGAGTGCGAGGGGGTCGGTTGGGAATTGTGCTCTCGAGGGATTTGTAGGAGGTTGGGCTGGAGTGTCGGGCTGGAAGTCTGCGGGGATCCTCCTCCCCGTGCTCTGAGTACCTGCTTTTGGGCAGGAACGGGGAGAGTTAGAGCTGCTTGAGGAGAGAGGACCCTGTTTTGGGAGCAAGATCAGCTCAGCTTTGTCTGCTCTCTCGGTGCCACAGAGTGTGCCCAGGTCCCTTAAAACCTGTCCCAGCTGTGGTGAGGGCAGAGCAGAGGAGGACAAGGGGATGTGGATGGACCCCTGGCTGGCTCCAGCACACCACGAGGGTGGTTGGCAGCTGAGGGTGCCCCGGGTGGGGGTGCCCCGTGGTCCCCACGCCGGGAGCTGGGCACTGGCACAGCTCCTGTGTGCGGGGTGGTGACACTGCCTGGGGGGGTTTCCTTGCCCTACAAGGGTCTCGTGGAGTGGAACCAATACCCAGCTCTCTGGAGATGGAGTGGCTTTGATTCGAGTGACTTGTGTGGGTTGGGTTTGAACTCAAGAGAAATCAGTTTGTCGGAATCGCTGCAAACGGTGCCCGTTTGAGCTGGGCTGGGTCCAGGGGCTGCTGTGCTGGGGGGGAAACCTGCACCTCTGGGGTTTGAATAAACATGGGCTTGTGTTTAGGTGAGGGGGCATCCTGTGTGCAGACTGGGTTCCCTCTGGGATGCCAGGGGGCAGCTGAGGCTTTGGAATGCTGCGAGATAAGGGGGAATGTGCAGGATGGACAAAACATTGCAAGCCCAGAAGCAGGTTCCCATCTGCACCCTGGTCTAGTGGAAGGTGTCCCTGCCCATGCAGGGGGTGGAATGAGATGGGTTTTACAGTCCCTCCTGACCCAAACCATTCTGGGATTCTGTGGGAGAGTTAAAGCTCCGTGCCTGAGGTCACCAGAGGTCAGTGTGTGCTCCTCATCCTCACCAGAGCAGTGTGGGCAGGAGCTGGGTGGACAATCCCTCGAGTGCGGCGGATCCTGGGAACCAGAGGGATTTATAGCAGCTTGTTTCCTCTTGATCCTGTGGGGTGGGTCTGGTGGAGCAGCTGGGGCAGCTTGCACAGAGGTGGTGTCCCCCCCAGGCTGTGCCCTGCTCCCCCTGCCCTGATGGCAGCAGTGATGGCAGGAGAGACAGGAGGTGTGGAGCTGCGGTTTTGCAAACCAGCTGCTGGCTGAGGTCTTCCTCTTCCCGTCCATCTTGGCCTGCCCCAGCCTGGGGGCTTCTGGGGCACGTTGTGCTCCAAATGGGGAACTGATTTTCTTTGGGTTTCCTGCTGTCTTACATGATCAGCAGCCCCTGGAAAGTCCAGCGAGCCCCAGAACTCACTCAAGATAAATGCAGGGTGAGAAGGGCCCTTTCCTTCCAGAGCTGCCATGCCTTGAGCCACCTCACTGACCCAGTGCAGTGAGGATCCAGAGGGAGCTTGGTCCACAGCCAGGATAGCCCTGGATCTCCCTGGAGCAGAGGTGGGAGCTGCCAGCAAAGCTCGTGCACTGGAGTCAGTCCAGTCATTTAGGGATGACTTTGGTCCTTCTCATTCTCCTTGCTGCACTAAGCTAAGAGTGGCTTTATTCCCCCCCCCTCATTTTTATACATAGATATAGATATAGATATATATTCTTTTCGAAGTTGCATTTGAAAATTCAGCCACTTTTCTTCAGGACAGCAGCTTCTCATCCAGAGGAAGGGTGAGCTCGGCTCTCACCATCCCAGCAAACTGCAGCTCCAGCTTTTTAACTGATGCAGCTCCTTTTGTTCAGAGAAGAAAACATTCCTTTGAGCTTCTCATAGTTAAAAGAAAGCAAGCTTTGAGCAAAAAATCAGAGAAGCTTGTTAATGGTCCATTTTCCTAGACAGTTATATTGGGATTCCTGATAAGAAGTGTTAGTGCTTGGCTTGACAAAAGCACCACAAATCGAACCATGGTGTAGAGGAGACACAGACAAGATAACCTAATAGGTCTCTTTTTGTCTGCAGCTTGTTGCTGTGAGCAGCACAGCCCTGATGTGTGAGCACTCCGAGGGCTGGGATGTGGGTGTGAGGCAAGGCTGGATCCTGCCCTGGGTTTGTGGGTTTGCCTCACTGGCTGTGGAACAGGGAGGGAAAATCCCCTCCCACCTTCCCAGCATCACCCAGCAATGGTCAGTGCATGCCCAAGGTAACGTGGAAGTCTCAATAAAAATAATAAAACCTGTTTTCCTGAGACTTCCATGGGGCTTCTGAGGGACTGTGCAGTGGTTTTTTTTCAAGGCTCTTTTTGTTGTCCACCGGCAGGGATCAGACCAAGGAGCACCAGCTCCTGCCAGCCGCTGCTAAGGGATGCCAAATTCGCACCCAGGACATGGTTTGAAACGTGCAGGCAGGAAAAAAGGGTTTGGTTAGTCCTGGAAAAGAGAGGAGCTGTGAGGGAGGATCCGTGCTACACATTGAGTGCCATCTACTGGCACCTCACCCGTGCCATCCACTTATCCGGGGACAGGGAGGGACCAGGAGTGCCCAGCCCAAAGGGATGATGGTGATCCCTCAGTGATGTCCTCTTGCCCTTCCTTGTAATGCCAGGGGGTGCAGGAGCAGCCCAGCAGTACCTGCTGAGGTGGCACGTCCCAGCCTGAGCTGGTACCTCGTGCAGGACCCCCGTGACTGATTTCCCACGTCCACGCTGCCCTTGGCAGAGGCTGTGCCACCCTTCATCCTGTCCTCTGCCCTGAGCCTCCCCAGGCACTTCTCTACACCCCAAACCAGGCCAGGTGACACATCCAGATTTATAAAAACCCACCCTCCCCACCAGCTCAGTCCCTTAATCCCTGACCAGCCTTCGGGCTGAGGCCCCGTGTGGAGCCGGGGGGGGTGATCTGGTTTTAGGGACGAGGGAAACCAGGGCACGAGGGGTTGGAGCAACTTTTTGGTGTCCCCTGACCAGTGTATGATTAGAAACAGAGTCTCAGGGGCTGATTGGCAGCCTGAACCCACGGTGTGAAGCATCACTGGTTCCTACCAAGGCCAAGAGTGTGAGCCCTGGCCCTGCACTGTGCACACCAGAAACCTCTGGAGCCTCAAAGCTGGTGGGTTTGGGTGGTTTTGTTTCAGGTAAGCTCTTCCTGTGACTTGTCCTTTTGGCTTTAGGGTTACAAGAGGAATTTGGAACATGGGCTATGTTACACAAAGATGTGGATTCTTTCAGGGGAAGGGGCAGATGAACATCTTGAAATGTTTATGTGTAAAGAAGGGGGGAGAAAGAGCTGTGGTCTCTGAACATGGTGCTCTGTAGTAGCAAGTGGATTGAATTCAGCCCTTTTTAATGCAAGTTGAATTATCAATGGTCTATTCAATTACAGAAATATTTGGCAGAGCTCTAAATAGGTCACATCTGTCTTTAAATTGTTCTTCAGGTAGATATCTCACTGTGTGGTGTCACATTGACCAGTTCTGTAAGAGCTGGTGTCTGGGAGGGAAAACTCTTTGGCTGTACAAGCAGTTACCCCCCAAAACTCTGCGCCTGGTACACTCTGACCCTCGGGTTTGCTTTAGGGGTGCCTTAGTAAGCCTGGCTTGTGTATTTTGGGCATATCCAGCTACTGCAGTTTGCACCCCTGAGATTACTGTCTGTAACTGGGCATGGCCAGAGGCTTTGTTGGCATCTCCTCTGCTCCTCTTAGGGTCCAGGGTGGCCCTGATCCCACTGTGCCCCCAGAGATGTTCACCTTGGGAAAGGAGAGAACACAAAGACCCAACTTTTGTTGTGGTGACCGGAGTCTGGAGGTTACTTGCGAGCAGAAGCTGGGGCTGAGGGAGGGAGGCAGGTGGTGGTGAGAACACTTTGTTTGGGAAAGTTTTCCTCATTGTGTCCAGCAATTCTTCTTAGATGATCCTTCCTGTGGGCTGAATCATCGTCTCGGCAAACACGTTGGCTCCCGAGCCGGCCCCGCGGCCGCATCCTGTGCCGGGGCATCCCAGCTGAGCCTGAGGGTGCTGGGCTGCCCAGCACCCCACAGGATTGCAGAATAGCCACTCCTGGGTGTCTCTCTCTGCCCTTTGGGCTTGATTTTTCCCAAGGAAGTTTGCAGGGATGGTGCAGGCATCAAGTCATTAACCACCATCCCTCGCCCCGCTGAGAGGAGACTCACAAACAAACTCCCAAGGCCACTGTGGTGGTGTCTACGTGTGTTTGGCCATTTCCCCGTGGAATTTCCACATTTTTTGGAAGCAGTCCTTAATTTGTCTAATTTTTAACAGCCCCTGGCCTCCCTCCCTGCAGGTCTGTGGCAGTGGAGGGCTGGGAGGGCTCACGTAGGCACGGCTGGCACCGGAGCTCGAGCCCAGCTCTTCGATCCCAAACGCCTCTCTGGCAAACTTCTGGGTTTTTTTTTTTTTTGGGGTCAGTTATGAGTAAACGTGCTTTTGTCCCCAGTTTTGTCACTTGGTGAGTAATGGAAAAACCAAGTGGGAAAAGATTTCTGCTCCCCAGAAGAGAAGGCGGCGTCCCGGTCGCGTCTCCGCGGCCGTGATTCGATTTTACATTGCAAATGAAACAATACTTGGAAAGATGCAAATCAGGGCGGAAATAGAGGGAGATGCTGCTGAGGGAAGGAGTGTTGGGGGGGTGTTGCACCTACTCGGTGCATCTGCGTGGGTGTGTAAAAAACAGCACGGCCCGAGGGACTGAGAGGTCACCGGGGGCATCCCAGGGGACTCCTGTGTCTCATTCCTCGCTGCCTTCAGGCTGCTGAGTTCACTCAGTCACTCAGCAAAATGAATTCTCTCTCTCTCTCTCTCTCTCTCTCTCTCTGGGCAACAATCCGTGTGTGAGTGTGGAGTGTCTGCAGCTTTCATGAGTGTGCAACTTTGTGGTAAAATAAATGAGCTGGAAAAACCAGGATGTGGATTTAGTCGTGCTCTTCTCCCTAAAGCTTTCTGTTTAATGGGACATAACCCCTGGCTTCGTGAATAACCCTGGATCTACTGAATTTAAATTGTTTTGTGGTAGCAAATGTGTTGATGTTGCTGAATGCATGTGAGGCAGAGCATGAGTGAAGGTTCTCTACAGGGCTGTCTGAGGATTTCAGTTCCCTTGGGGGGGAAGGGACTGAGAGCAGCCCTGAGCAGAAGGACCCTGGGGGTGTGGGGGGATGAGAAACTCCCCATGTGCTGGCACCCAGAACCCCCCGTGCCCTGGGCTGGTCCCACAGCGTGGGCAGCAGGGGAGGGGGGGATTCTGACCCTCTGCCCCCTCAGGTGAGACCCCCCTGCAGAGCTGCCTCCAGCCCTGGGGAACAACAGCACAGGGACGTGGAGCTGCTGGAGAGAGTCCAGAGGAGGCCCCAGAGATGCTCCAGGGCTGGAGCCCCTCTGCTCTGGAGCCAGGCTGGGAGAGCTGGGGGGGTTCACCTGGAGGAGACAAGGATCCAGGGAGAGCTGAGAGCCCCTTGCAGGGCCTAAAGGGGCTCCAGGAGAGCTGGAGAGGGACTGGGGACAAGGGATGGAGGGACAGGACAAGGGGAATGGCTTCCCAGTGCCAGAGGGCAGGGATAGATGGGATATTGGGAAGGAATTCTTGGCTGTGAGGGTGGGGAGGCCCTGGCCCAGGTTTCCCAGAGCAGCTGTGGCTGCCCCTGGATCCCTGGAAGTGTCCAAGGCCAGGTTGGATGGGGCTTGGAGCAACCTGGGCTAGTGGAAGGTGTCCCTGCCCACGGCAGGGGGTGGAACTGGATGAGCTTTGAGGTTCCTTCCAACCCAAACCATTCTGGGATTCCATGGCTGCAGTTCCCAGGAGTCCTCAGAGCTCCTGCAAACACACGTGTGGGCTCCAAGCTGGGCTCCTGAGTGTTCCACACAAGGATGTAACTCCTTGCAGCTCCATGGATTTTAATCTTTAGTGAATAGAGTGAAATGTTAGTGAAATGGGAGCAGTGAGAATCCTCGTGTTGGCAGCACTGGGTCACCTCGGGGTGCAGCACTGTGGGGAGGTGACACGGTGGCACTGCTGCTGTCCAGGGCTGCAGTTCCCTGCACCAAGGTCTATCTGAGCCAGACCCTGGGTTCAAGGCACGGGTGTGTCCCCAGCCCCTGTCACAAAGTGCTCTGGGGAAGGGCTGAGGTGCTGTGTGGCACCTCTTGGACAGGGGGACTGTGGGGTCAGGTCTGAGCCCGCTCTTGTGCAGGGTTGGTTTTATCCCAGGCTGCTTCCAGTAGCTGCAGGGGGCTCATCACCCCCAGGGTTCAGGGCAGCCCCTCGTGCTCTCCCACCCTCTGTGGCCCCTGTCACGGAGCAGGGGGACCACGGGGCTGTGCAGCCACGGGCAGTGGGGTTCCTGCTGTCCCCTCACACTGGCTCTGCCTCTGTCTGCAGGGAGGGAGCAGAGCTGCTCCTGCAAAGCACTGCCTGACCCGAGGTGTAGCAAAGGAAAAGCAGCTTCTCTGACACCTGTTACGGGTCTGACTCAGCCCAATGTTGTCCTTGGTCCTTTTCCCTGCACTTTGTCCCTCAGACCCTCCTGGCCATCCTGCTTCTCACAGGGCTGTCGGGCTCAGAGAGAACCTGGGCATGAGGGACATGGAGAGGTCTATCCCAGAGAGGCTGAGGACAGGGGACACAGTGGGTTTGTCCCACAGGCTGATGACCTTTAGAAAGCACCGACTGGTCGAGCCCTGTGTTATCCTCCATCCCCTTCTCATGCCGCTCCTTTGTGCTCGTGTTTGGTCCTTGCTGGCCTTTGTTTTTACAGCTGGGGGAAGTGTTTTGAGCTTTAAAGTTTATTTTCTTCCCCCTGGTTGTCGTCACAGGTTTGTTTTCTTTCTCCCTGTGGCATCTTGCTGGCCCTCCTGGGGGCTGGGAGAGAGGACTGTCTGCTCTCCATGAATTTCTGCTGGAGGGAGTGGGCTCTTCCCTGCACTTGGGGGGCCCAATGGCCTCGCTGCCTTCACTTGTTCCCACTGGCTTTTTGTTATCTCAGAATCCCAGAATGGTTTGGGTGGAAAGGGACTTAAAGCCCATCCAGTTCCACCCCCTGCCATGGGCAGGGACACCTCCCACTAGCCCAGGTTGCCCCAAGCCCCGTCCAACCTGGCCTTGGACACTTCCAGGGATGGGGCAGCCACAGCTGCTCTGAGAAACCTGGGACAGCCCCTCCCCACCCTCACAGCCAACAATTCCTTCCCAATATCCCATCTCACCCTGCCCTCTGGCACTGGGAAGCCATTCCCCCCATCCTGTCCCTCCATCCCTTGTCCCCAGTCCCTCTCCAGCTCTCCTGGAGCCCCTTTAGGCCCTGCCAGGGGCTCTCAGCTCTCCCTGGAGCCTTCTCTTCTCCAGGAGAACCCCCCCAGCTCTCCCAGCCTGGCTCCAGAGCAGAGGGGCTCCAGCCCTTGGAGCATCCCTGTGGCCTCCTCTGGACTCTCTCCAGCAGCTCCACGTCCCTGTGCTGTTGTTCCCCAGGGCTGGAGCAGCTCTGCAGGGGGGTCTCACCTGAGGGGGCAGAGGGGCAGAATCCCCCCTGCCCTGCTGCCCACACTGTGGGATTAGCCCAGGGCACGGGGGGTTTCTGGGTGCCAGGACACACCCCCTGCACCCCAAATCCTTCTGCTCAGGGCTGCTCTCCGTCCATTCATCCCTGGTTTTTTTTAGCTTGGTAAATCCCGTCCAGTTTGACCCATCCTCCAGGAAGAGAACAGCCCAACAGTTCACCCCTGTCACCAACCTTGGGGCTGTGGGTCTGGTCCTTGGCCACGCTGTGGGCACGGCTGGTGGTGCCCTGGGGCAGCCCTGTCCCACCACGGGCAGTCCTTGTGCAGGGCCTTGGAGAGGGTTGGGCTGGCTCAGGTGATTTATTTCCTCAGTGATGGTTTTAAGCAGGCAGAGTTTTATTTTGATTGCTGTAGAACCGCTCCCCAAAAACACAGTGGGGACCTTCCTGTGGGGCTGCCAATGACACTTGTGTCTAAAGGGAGGGATGGTTGAATTTGTTTGTTGCATTTTGTTGGTTTTTTCCAAGCCTTCCCCATCCCTGTGCCAGGCACTATTTTGTTATTTATTATTGCATATTATTATTATTATTATTATTATTATTATTATTATTGTTATTATTATTTATGCACAGGGTGGGATTGTTGGGGGGTCCTGCAGGGCCAGGAGTTGGACTTGATGATCCTTGTGGGTCCCTTCCAACTCAGGACATTCTGTGATTCTGTTTCTCGGATGTCACCCCCAAAACCAACCCTGGAGCTGCCTTGGAGCCTGCCCTGTCCTTTGGGAGCAGTTTCAGTGACATTGGAGCATCTTGCACAGACCAGGAGTAACTAAAGTAGTTCTTTGACTCTTTTTTCCCCCCTTTCTGGTTAATTTGGGTGTCCTGCGCAGGACCAGCAGTTGTACTTGATGATCCTGATGGATCCCTTCCAGCTCAGCATATTCTGTGATTCTCTGATTTTGGTGTTGACTGTACATTTAGTTTCTCTCCATACTCATCCCATATCCAAACCCAACGGGGAATGGATAATTTTTCCATGGTTCTCTTCCATCTTTCCCCAGCCACAAACATTTCCTAAAACCCTTCTCTGAGTGTGCAGAAACTGCTGAACTGGAGTAGGGCACAGGAGATGTGGGAGCAGATGCTCAGCAGAGGAATTAATGATCACCCAAGTGGTGGCATCAGCTTTTTTAAGTCAAAAATTATCCCTGAGTGTGTGTTTGGTGGGGAGGGAGGCAGCAGCAGGTGCTTCCCAGGAACAGGGGATGTGCCTGTCTTGGCTTTGAGTTCTTGGTTCGTTCATCAGCACAAAGACAAACGGGCAGAGTTTGCTCCAGGAATCCTGCAGGGATCTGTGGTAGTGGGGTCTGGTCCAGTCGGGTGTGTCCCCTTGGGGTGCCTGGGCGGGGCTGTCGGGGTCCAGAGCACCCAGAATGTCCTGAGTTGGGTTGGACTGATGAGGATCATCCAGTCCAACCCCTGGCCCTGCACAGACACCCCAGCAATCCCACCCTGTCCCTCAGAGCGTTGTCCAAACGCTCCTGGAGCTCTGGCAGCCTTGGGGCCGTGCCCACTGCCCTGGGGAGCCTGGGCAGTGCCCCAGCACCCTGTGGGGGAAGAACCTTTCCCTGAGATCCATCCCAACCCCCCTGGCACAGCTCCAGCCCTTCCCTGGGTCCTGTCCCTGGTGACAGAGGGCAGTGCCACCTGGCCCACTTACTCCTCCTGGACAGCCTGGCCTTGGACACTTGAACACAGCTGCTCCTCACCATCGCCACCAGTTTTGGTCCAACCCCAAATTTCCAGGCAGTGGAGGGGATAAAACGTCCCACTGCAGCCCCATGAGCAGGGCCCTCTGGGGTGGCATTGCCAGGGACCCCGTGCTGCCCTCCAGGTGTTTGAGGTGGGTTTTTTACCCCCCCTCCCTTTTCTTTCTAATTGTTTTGTCGTGCGCTGGGAAAAGGAAGTGACCGAATTGTGTAGTCCACAATCGACGTCCTGTAAACAGGACTCCACTCACAGCTGTTTTTTCCTATTTGGGGGCGGACGGGGCTGGTAAATAAACAGGCAGAGCTGGGAGCTGCTTCCAGCACCCCCTTTTTCCTCGCAGGGGCTCTGCCTGCACCCCCGAGCCTCTCCCAGGGGCGGGTTGTTCCGTGCTGAGTGGCGGTGACGGCTCCGAGGAGCCAACTCTCGCCAGGAAAAACAACAACTTTGCTGCTTTGCCTGGGACTAAAGCTAATTACTACTCGACTAATTTTATTGATTTCCAATCCCTTTTAGCAGAGATTTTGCTGTGGGGCTGATGGCCAGGGCGATTAGGACACAAAGCCGCTTAATTTGGAAGTGTTTATCAAGCAGCCTTCTGTCACCTCTGCTTCACATCAAACCACGGGGTGGCCTGTGCTGTCCCACCTCTGAGGGACAAACTCCTCCTGGGGCTTGGAGGGGGTTTGGAACTAGATGGTCTTTAGGGCCTCTCTGAACACAAAGCACTCCATGATTCTCAGTGTATTCCATAAGATTCGTGTGCTGCTGGCTGGGGGCTTTTACTTCCAGTTGCTGCTACATCCCTGTCCTGCTACCCACGGGCACTGCTGCAGAGCTGGATTTGCTGCCTGGCTCTCAGAGCCCCATCATGGGCACAGAGTGGCCAGCAGACCTTCACAGATGGACAATGGCAGCTGTGGTTGCCTCTGACCCTTCTCCGGCCGTGCGAGGGATTTGGCCTAAATATTTTTATTAGAATTTAAAAAAAAAAAAAAAAAAAAGAAAGCCTGGCCTAGTGGTTTTGATGGGAATCAGATTAGGGAGAGAGGGCTTGGACACTGGCAGATTGTGGGGGCAGGGGTGGCTGGGGGGAGGGAGATGCTCAGCCCAGCTCAGTCACAGCTCGAGCAGCACAGCAAGCCCAGAGTGACCCCCCCACTGTGGCCTGTGATGGTCCCATCACTGCATCCTCCTCCTGACAGGGAAAACGAGGTGCCTTTGGGTCATTTCGAGTCACAGGGAGAAATTCCTCCCTGTGAGGGTGGGGAGGCCCTGGCACAGGTTTCCCAGAGCAGCTGTGGCTGCCCCTGGATCCCTGGAAGTGTCCAAGGCCAGGTTGGACGAGGCTTGGAGCAACCTGGGCTAGTGGAAGGTGTCCCTGCCCAAGGCAGGGGGTGGCACTGGATGGGCTTTAAAGGCCCCTTCCCACCCAAACCATTCCATGATTTCAGCCTGCTGGGCCACAGCTTTGCAGCAGTGTTTGCTCTCCTCAGGGTAGCCCATTGTGCAGGATTTAAGAGCAAAGACTCTGGGTCTTGCCATACAAATGGTGTCTGAGAAGTCTCGGGAGCAAAATGTCCTGCTCTACATCCCTGCATGTCCTCTGGATCCAGAGGGAGGGCTGCACCCTCCGTGAGCTTTGCTCACAAAGAGATCACTGGGGGTTGAGCTTGTTTTGAAAGACCTTTCACAGAATCCTAGAACACTGGAAGGGACCCCTAAGGATCATCTAGTCCCACTCCTGACCTCGTCCAGCTCAGGACCTTGGCCTGAGCACAAAGGCTGGGCACTGGGGAGGGCTTGGTCACGTCCTGGTGCTCAGAGCACAGTGTGACTGCAGAGCCAGGCTCCCTCCCAGGCCACATCCCAGTGCTGTGCTCAGACTGGGGGCTGCAGAGCTGTCAAACACCTCAGGGCTCACTCTGCTGGCAGGAGCAGCACCTGTGCCCAGGGGGGTTTGGGAGCTCTGCTTCTGGAAACCAGAGCAGCATCTCTTGGTGAAGCGTTTTCAGCTCCAGGGACCCCGTGGGTGGCAGCTGGAAGGCAGAGAGCAGGAACTGAGCAGGAGGGATGTGGGATGTGGGATGGATCACAAAACCCTACACCCTTTTAATGCCTTTTCACAGAATCCTGGAATGGTTTGGGTTAGAAGGGACCTTAAAGCCCATCCAGTCCCACCCCTGCCATGGGCAGGGACACCTCCCACCAGCCCAGGTTGCTCCAAGCCCCGTCCAACCTGGCCTTGGACACTTCCAGGGATGGGGCAGCCACAGCTGCTCTGGGCAACCTGTGCCAGGGCCTCCCCACCCTCCCAGGGAGGAATTTTTCCCTAACATCTAAACTAAATCTCTCCTCCTTTAGGTTAAAGCAGCTCCTCCTTGTCCCATCTCTCTCTTTCCCCATGTTTTCTTGTTTTCTTGACCAAAGTTGTTCCTCCTGGACAACTCCCATTGCCCTGTGTCACTGGGCACTTGTCCACAGCCTGGTACTGTGGCTCGTTGCTGCACTAAGGACTTTTTTTTTTCTGAGATTCAACGTGGTTAAATTATTTTTATCCCTGCTGGAGCCTGGGACAGCTCTTGTCTGTCAGCTCTTCTTGGCTGCGGCAGAAAAATCGTAAGGGGGGAAAAAAAATGACTGTCTGACAGCTACATCTTATTCTATTAGTATGTTTTAATTAGAACATGAGCAAGAAATGTGTTATGAATATTCATGCCCAGGGTTATTAAAATGCACAATTAATCTGTACGTGGTTTAATAACTGTATTAATGGCGAGAGGAGGTAGCTCCTATTTTTGTCTTTTCTCAACTGGAGAGTGTGCCTTAACTTGGGTAGCTGGGAAATGGGGTTATTTTAAAATCGAGTTGGCTCCTGCCAGCAGCGTGGGCACGTGGGCGTCTCCAAAACTCACACACCCTGCGCTGGAAGGGTGGCAGAGCCAAGAGCTCCAGCCCAGGGATGTGCTGGGATGGAGCTCACTCTGCAAACGTGACTGGGCTCGGTGCCAGGGGAGTTTTCAGTCACGGAATCATGGAATCGTGGAGTGGTTTGGGTTGGGAGGGATCTTAAAGCTCATCTCATCCTGCCCCCTGCCATGGGCAGGGACACCTTCCACTAGCCCAGGTTGATCCAAGCCCCGTCCAACCTGGCCTGGGACACTTCCAGGGATGGGGCAGCCACAGATCCTCTGGGAAACCTGGGACAGATCCTCCCCACCCTCACAGCCAACAATTCCCTCCCAATATCCCATCTCACCCTGCCCTCTGGCAGTGGGAAGCCATTCCCCTTGTCCTGTCCCTCCATCCCTTGTCCCCAGTCCCTCTCCAGCTCTCCTGGAGCCCCTTTAGGCCCTGCAAGGGGCTCTCAGCTCTCCCTGGAGCCTTCTCTCCTCCAGGTGAACCCCCCCAGCTCTCCCAGCCTGGCTCCAGGGCAGAGGGGCTCCAGCCCTCAGAGCATTTCCATGGCCCTTTGGACATGGTATCTGTTGGTGCTGTGGATTCTGATGGTTTTTGCCAGGATGGTCTGTGCTTTAACAGATCTGTGCCCCAGGCTGAGGCCGTTGGGAGCGAGGGCGATGCCCGGGGGATCTCCATCTCTCCTGGGGCAGCACATGAGTGATGCAGAAAACACATTGCCCGGGGCCCCAAGGTGCTTCTGCCCCTTCCCTGGGCACTTGGGTTGCCTCCAGAGCTGCTGGGAGGGAGGGGTCTGGGTGGGCTGCTGGGGTGCCCTTGGGTGAGCCCCGAGGACGCCGGCATGGGGCTGCCTGAGCTGTGGCCATCCCACACCAGCTTCCTTCTCCTCCCCCTTCTCCTTCCTCTTCCTCCATCTTCATCCAGCCTGGCTACTCAGTGCCAGCTGTGCCCAGGGGAGCACCAGGCTCGTGGGCATGGCCAGCACATGCCCCAGGCTGGGGAAGGTGTGACAGCGTTCAGGGGTGACCCCGTGTTCGGGGGCTTTGTGGTGTGAGTGGAGCAAACCCTGCTTTGGGAACTCTTCCAGAGGCACCTGCCCTTGGCCAAACACTGGGAATTCGCAGGGCTGGCAGAGGGCATTTGCTGCCAAATTGTAGATCCTTCCCAATCCGATGGGAGGGAAGAGCAGGCTGGCAGTGAGTGCAGCACAGATGCCAGACGTCGGGCGCGGGCAGTCTGCTTTCTCCTGGCTTCGTCCCAGAAATCCCTGAATTCTTCAAACACCTGCAGGCTGAAGATGGGAGGTTTTTGCCAGCACCTTTCACGCTGGTGGCTGCAGCCTGGGGAAGGTGTGAGACCTTATTTTCCAGGAGACATCAGACAAAGAGCTGGCATGGGCACCTTTGGAGGTGGTGGAGCCTTGGCTGCTTCCAGAGCCATGGGATGCTCTTTGCCACAAGGGTGGGACAGTGATAACCTCACTTCACCTTGGCAGCCACTGGAACGACCTGGAGAGTACAGGAGGTCTTTTGGGTGTCCTTAGGGGGTTACAGAATCACAGAATCCTGGAACAGTTTGGGTTGGAAGGGACCTCAAAGCTCATCTCATCCCACCCCCTGCCACGGGCAGGGACACCTCCCACCAGCCCAGGTTGTGCTCCAAGCCCTGTCCAACCTGGCCTTGGACATTTCCAGGGATGGGGAAGCCACAGCTTCTCTGGGCAACCTGTGCCAGGGCCTCCCCACCCTCACAGGGAGGAATTTCTTCCTAAAAAAGAAGGGTTGGTTTGCTGTGACCCCCTTTGTGGTCACAGAGGGACCAAGAGAGCAGCCCAGGACCTCGACACGCTCTGGAGAGCAGCTCATCCTCTGCAGCTGCCATAGGAGCACCCAGGGGGTTTGGCCCCTCTCTGGGGTCTCTCTGCCATGCTGGTGACACCACAGGGTGGGAGCAGCTTGTGCCAGGGGTTTCTCCTTGTTTAAGGGGTGTGTGAGCCTCCCCCTCAGCTTGTGTCACCTCTGCCACCCGCTGTCTCCTCTCCCTCCTTCCTTGGGGAAGCCTGGCAGGTTTATTTTTATTTTTTCAGGGATTTTGGCACAGAATCCCAGAATGGGTAAGGCTGGAAGGGACCCCAGTGGGTCATCTGGTCCCACCTCCCCGCTCAAGTAGGGTCATCCCAGAGCACACGGCACAGGATCGTGTCCAGACTGTTCTGGGATATCTGAAGGGAATAGCTGAAGGTTCTTGAATATCTCAAGGGATGACTCAAGTGAGGGAGACTCCACAAGCTGGGCAGAATTCACCCTGGGCTTCCAGGCAGCCCAGGGCTCTCCAGAGGCTGTGGTGCTGCAGTGCTTGTCCTTCAGCACAGAGGGACGGGTGTTCCAAGGATGTCCGAGCCTGCGGATCCCGCTCGTGCCTCCGCCCCGACCCTTGGGGAGCTTTAAAACCACCCGTGACAGCAAAATGACTCCAAGGAGCATTTTTTTCCTCCTGCCTCGCTGGGGTTTGCAGGGATTGCAGATGAATTGCTTTTGGAAAAACACATTAGCAAAGCAAAAGTTTATTCTAGGAAGTAGGAGGTGGGAGAATTGGCAGTAATTCTCCCCAGTATCCAAGGTATTATTAGAGGCTTATCCCTGCTCTGCACAGTAATCACATTGGAAATTTTTGATTAGAAAACAAAATCTAAATGAGAATTATGAATATTCATTAGGTGTGGAGATTAATATGCATAATTATGCAAATTAGACAGCAATTAAACACCAATTCTCTGGGGAAATGATTAACACAAAGGCACCGAAATAGAAGGATGTAATTTGAAAGAAGTTTCTGGTTAAATGAACAGTGAGGGGAGCGGAGGAGACAAATCCGTGGCATGTTTGCCATAATAATCAGCTTTGCCGAGCTGGAATGGGAGTGAGCCCTGTCCCCCTGCCCCTGCTCCGTGTCCTTGCTCCCACACACTCCCCATCCCACTGTCCCCACTGCTGCAGGCAGCTCTCTGCTCCCAGCAGAGCATCCTGGGGCACCTGGAAGGGCCATCCCTGCTGGCACTTTGGCTTTTGGAAGGGCCAGCACAGGGAGAGCCCCCGGGACCCCAGTGCTGCCACGGGGTGATCCTGGGTGCTGCCAGGGGTGCCACGTGTCACTCCATGAGTGTGGCCATGAACCCCTGCGTGGGGTTGGGGTTCCCGTGTTTGGTGGCTCCAGCCAGTGCCATCCACCCTGCTCAGCCTCCCAGGGGCTGGGATTTCTCCTTGCTGGTGTCCGTGCAGTGTCTCCAGGGATGATGCCCCCACCCTGCCCAGCCCCCTCTCAAATCCCTGGATTTAACCCCCCGAGCCTTTAAACCCCTGGTCACCCACCAGGGCGGGAGATGGAGCAGCACAGTCAGAAATGCTGCTGCCCAGTCAGGTTCAGGATGTTTTCCAGGGAATGCTCTTTCTGTGCAGTCGTGGTGTCAGCTGGAACTTCAGGAGCTTTGCTTATGCAACGCCCCAGGATTTTTGTGTCCTAGTGGGAATTTGTATCTCCCTGAAGGGATTCAGGAGAACTGGAGAGGGACTTTGGACAAGAACCTGAAGAGATAGGACAAGGGGGAATGGATTCCCACTGCCAGAGGACAGGGTTAGATGGGACACTGGGAAAAATTCCTCCCTGTGAGGCTGGGGAGGCCCTGGCACAGGTTGCCCAGAGAAGCTGTGGCTGCCCCATCCCTGGAAGTGTCCAAGGCCAGGCTGGACAGGGCTTGGAGCAGGGTGGGCTGGTGGAAGGTGTCCCTGCCCATGGCAGGAGGTGGAATGAGATGAGCTTTAAGATCCCTCCCAACCCACAGCATTCCATGACTCTCTGGCTCCCTGGGGTGCCTCGTGGGCCCAAGAGCTGCAGCCTGGGTGGACCTGGCAGGCGATGAAAGGAGCTCATTTCCCCCCACAGGCTGTGCAGGCTCGTTGCAAAACCCTCCTGGTTGGTCCTTTGCCATCTGGGTGAGATCCCCTTTTGCCAGGGATGTGCTTGGAGGGCTAAAGCTGAGATGAGCAGGAGTGTGCTCTGATGGGCCCCTGCTGACATCACACCTGGACACCGTGACCTTGTAGCTCCATGGACAAAAATCAGGTCCTGCTGGAGCACTGGGATGGGTGCACTGGGATGTTTTTGACTCACAGTCCTCTTCACCATCAGTCTGTGGGGGGAAGAGGTTGATGGGTGCTCTCTGGAATGAGGGAGTTAAAATACTTGTTTCTCCTCTTCCCACTGTCCCGTGTTTTGAAACATTTCCAGGCTGTGGTGGGATTTGCTTTGAAGTTTGTGGAATAAATCCCAGCAGGAGTGGGAAGGTGAGGAGGGAGAGGGGAGGCTCAGTCACGCCAAGTGGAAGTGGTTTATTAATGAAAATATTGTTTTGTTTGTAGAAGGAAGAGTTAATTTTACGAGAACACCTTTGAGGCTTTGCTGATAAAGCAAAGAGTAACCTTTGTTCTTCCTGTTTTTCGGTAGGCTTGGATGAAAGACCGGGATCAGGTTCCTGGGGAACGGGAGATCAAAACAGCTCCGCGTTTGACCAAGGAAGGGTAAGGACAAAGCACAAACAGGAGCTCCAGCCCAAACAAACGGGGGCTTTCCCAGGCCTTCCAGAGCATCGACCCTAACCCTGGAACAGCTTCTCTTGCCCCGTTTTGGACGTGGGTTCTGTGAACCCTGCGGGGGGGACAGCAGGGAGAGGGGCCTCCCATCCCCATCTCCCTGGGCTTTGCTGCCTGGAGAAGGTTTCTCCTCCAAAAACCTCCCCCAGACCCACACTGGGGTGGTCTCCCACGGCTGCTCAGGCATCTCCCCTCCCTGCACCCAGGGTTGGTGTGGGAGAGAGGTGTTCCTGGGTGGGGGTGGGACAGGGGTCCCACAGATGGGGTCACGATTGGGTGGGCTGAGGTTTCTCACCTGGTGACAAAGCTTTCTGGGCACCCACCACTCAAGGGAGACCAAGGGGGATCCACCACATCATCCAGCCAAAGTGGCCTTAGTGGGGATGGAGAACATGGGAAGGGTTTTGCAGGGAAGGAGTCGAGGCTGCAACAGCTCAGGACTTGGGCCTGGGGAGGGGAAGAGAGGAAAGAGATGAACTTAGTGGAAACAGTGTTATTTTGGCAGGTGCTCATGTTTTAATGGGTCTGTGTGATTCATTTTTGCAATGGCACCTTTCCCTCCCCTCTGGTCGGCAGCGGAGCTGTCGCTGTGCTGTCGGCTCTCATTTATATATTTAGAATTTATATATTTATATAAATATGTTAAAAAATCATGTTTATATTTATCCAGCCTTTTCTTAGCCCCTGGCTAAGGGAGAGCCTGGCTGGTTCCCACCTGGTGGGTGCCAAACTGCCTGAGAGCTGCAAACCATGGTGCCATGTCCCCTCCCAGCGCCACATCCTCGTGGCTGCACTGCCCAACTCTCCTTTGGCACGAGGATAAAACCCCTTTTTTTACAAGGAGCCTTTGACTTAGCCCCTGCCTGGGGGAGGCTGGGCCCTGACAGCCCCGTGTTTTGGGGTTTGGCTCCCCTGTAACTCTGGTGTTGTCCCAGCAGAGCTATGGCGAAGGCCCCCACTACGGCGAGCACCGGGACATGCCCTCCCACAACAGCATCTCCTCGTCACCCTTCCTGGGAGCGGGACTCGTGGGTAAGTGCCTCCCAGCTGCCTGGCAGGTCCCCAGGGCAGGGCACACGTGGCACAGGCTGGCCCGTGGTGGTGGCAGCGTTTGCATCGACCGGCGTTGCCGTTCCCTGTGTCGGACCTGCTCCGGGTGTTCTCCCAGCTGTGGCCCAGGGAGCTGGGATCCAGAGGGTTTCACCAGTGCCCAACCTGTGTGACAGCTGCCGTGTTTTGTGTGTGTGGTTATTTTTCTCTGCTTCACAGGAGCACCCAGAGGCAGTAGCAGAGATCAGTGCCTGACGTGCTGGCACAGGGCTGAGTGTGCTCCTGGGAGCTGGTAATCAGGGGTGGGAGAGCACCAGGAATGAGAGGGAGAGAAGAAACACTCATTGCTCATTGTTAAGGATTTAGGACAACATTAAGGATTTAGGATGACCCTGCTTGAGTGGGGAGGTGTGACCAGATGACCCCACTGTGGTCCCTTCCAACCCAACCCACTCGGTGACTTGGAAGGGGCTCGTGGCTGTGTCGCTTCCCAGCCTGGCAGCCCCTGCAGAGAGCTGGAGGTGCTCCCCTTGCTGCAGTGGGATTTGGAGGGGCCTCTTCCCTTGTTCTGCAGGGCTCCAGCAGCCCCATCTGACTCCCCCATCCCCAGCTCCAACTGGGCAGTGTGAGGAGCTCACAGGGACCGGTGAGTGCCGGAGATGATGATCCTGCGTGACCGGACGTGTGTGACCATTTACCCAGTTACCTCTCCCAGCTCGGGGGCGGGAGGAGAGATTAAGAGCAGAAAATATCCATCCTGAAGGGCTTAGAGAGCTCTAATGGCATTAGAGGTCAGGAATTGGGGTTAGTCCTCCCCACCTTTGCCCACGCAGGGCTGGTTAAACCCTCCGGCGCGTGCGGAGGGAGCGGTGCCGGGACAGGGCTCGCTCGGGGTGTGAAGGAGGGGTGAGAAGAGGGAATGGTGTTTGAAACGGAAAATCCCCCTCACGACAGGACCTTCCTCCTGCAGAGCTGGTGGGAAAGGGAAAGAGCAGAGCAGGGTCGTGCTGGGAAGGGAGCAGCCCCATGTTGGCTGCTCCTGGCTCAGGTCAGAGCGAGGGGCTCACTGTCAGCTCTGCTCCCCCCTTTCACCCCTCGTGCTGTTGGGGGCAGGTGTGTTGTGTGCAGGTGGAGGAGCATTTCTGAGCAGCTCCCCCATCCCTCTGCAAGAGTGGTTGTTCCTTCTCATTTCTGCCCCGGGAGGATGTCAGTGAAGCAGAGGAGAAGTTTCTGAGCAGGACGGGGGAGCCTCGATGCAGCTCAGCGGGGTTTTGGGGGGGTGTGCGTGGGGGGGCCCATCCCAGCCCATCCCACACCTGGGGCCAAGGCAGCCTTGAGAGTTTCCAGCCCAGAAGGAGCTGCCCGGGGAGGAACACGGAGGTTTCCCCTTTGATGTGTGCGGGGAAGACGCCTTTGGCTCCCTCTCAAAGCCGGGGCTCCCGGTCCTTGGCAGGCACCGCGGCGCTCCCGGCGCTCCCGGCGGGGCTGCCGGCCCGACCGGTCCCCGGCACGTGGAGCTGGAGCCTCCACGGCCCCAGAGGGTGGTTTCCAGTGGCTGGCCCTGGAGCTGAGGGCAATCAGTGGCCTGTGGGACAGTGGCCACGCTCTGTGCCCGAGGCTCGAGTGCTGTGTCCCCGCGGGGTCCTGACCGGGCGGTGGGCGCAGCACCGGGAGCTCCAGAGCCAAAATGGGGAACAGCCAGAGGGGTAAAGGGGTTCTTCACGTTTCAAAGTCCCTTTTGTTCCTAAAGTTGGGTGTGGTAAAGTAGAAAGCGTCGATTCCTGGAGCAGGTTCCAAAATACATAAATAAGATTTCATTGTAGAAACGTGGAATGGTTTGGGTGGGAAGGGACCTTAAAGCCCATCCAGTCCTACCCCCTGCCATGGGCAGGGACACCTTCCACTAAACCTGGTGGCTCCAAGCCCTGTCCAACCTGGCCTTGGGCACTTCCAGGGGTGGGACAGCCACAGCTTCTCTGGGCAACCTGTGCCAGGGCCTCCCCACCCTCACAGGGAATTTTTTCCCAATATCTAATCTAAACCTACAATGTAATCTAAACCTGCTCATGTGCTGCTGGACCCAAGGAAGACCATGGGACCGATTTTCTCTTCCTCTTTTCCAAGCTGCTTCTGAAAGTTTTTCAAGTGGCCAGATGGTGAGGGATAGGGGAGAGGAAGGGGCAGTGCAAAATAGTGCTTTTGCATGCAGGAGTGTGAAAGCAGTGGCAGAATGGGAGGGAAGGGAGAGTTTTGGAGATGTGTCACTTCTGATTTTGGAGAAAAGCCATCAATGTCCCCCTGGGCTGGGAACCTCACTCCAGTGGGGAACTTGAGTGGAATCAGAGAATTTGAAAATTGGAGGAGGTGGAGGGAGCAGATGAGGATGAACATGTTCTGGTACTCTGTGGATGAAAGGTGTGTGAGACACCTGAGCCCTTCTCCAAAATCAGAATTTGTGTCTCTTTCCCACTTGATCTCTCTCTTCAAGAAGGATCAAGAACTGCTGAAAGAAACGTTTTGGGTGGGATATGAATGACCTGTGTTGGCAGTGGTGGGCTTGGCCAGCTAGAGATGGAGGCTGAGCTGAAAGGGCCCCCCAAAGACAGTGTGGGCTTTGGCTTCCCGTGCTGCTGTAGCTCTGAGCACAGTCATGGTGGTGCTGGCCTCCCCCTGGGACCCCTGTCCTCTGGATTTGGGGTTCCTGGAGTCAGTGCATGTCCCAGGGCCAGGCTGCAGCCCCCCATCCTCTGACAATGGGCTCTAGGGACAGCGAGCACCTTCCCAGGGCGCGGGGACACTGCTGGCCAGGCAGCACTTGTTGGGGAAATGGAGCAAAATGGTGATTTTTGTGGCTCTGTTTTCCACATGGAAAAAGAGACTCCTCTCTGACCAGGCTTTTGGTGGGCTGAGGAGCTCCTGCCAGCCCGAGCTTTGAAACAATCCTTTCCAGAGTGGAGATTTCACCTGCCCCTGCAGGCTGGTGGCGTTTTGGGGCCGTGAAGTGGCCGAGGAGGATCCCGGGTGCAGCCTGTGCTCCCCTTCCCTCTTGAGCTGTGTCACCACTCAAACTGATCTGACATGAGCAGAGGGCAAGGAGAGAGATTTAGAAGCTGCAGGGTGGGGTGGCCCTTTGGATAGAGGAGCAGTGGAACATGTGTGTTCATCCAGAGTTCTTCCCGGTGTGTCCCTGCACCGGGAGATGGCTTTGAAAACTCCGTGGGCAGAAATCCATGAAAAAGGCAGGGCTGGAGGGATTTGCCTGGCCCAGGAGAGAAGGAACATGGGTGTGAGTTCAGCCAGAGTAGGGCACTGCCAGCACATCCCCAAAATCCCTGTGAGGCTGCGGCCCTGCCCCTTGTTCCTGTCCTGGTGGGTCCCTTTGCCATCACCCCCCCCCCCTGTGCCCTCCTCCCCTGCCCAGAGTCCCCTCCTGGAGCTGTGAGGAGGGGGCTGCTCAGCCCCTGGGGCAGAGCTGGGGCAGCACAAAGCTCTGGTGCACAGGCCAGGCAGATTTAATCCCTGCTGTTCCCTGTCATTCCCTACAAGCAGGCAGTGATCCCAGCAGTCCTGGCATGGGAACAGCATCCCCAGAGGGACAGGCACTGCCTGCTCCTCACTGCAGCCCTGCTCCAGCCCAGGCCTGGGGTGGTGTCCCTGTGGACTGCAGGGTGCACACCTCATCCAAAGCCAGTTTGAAAGGAAGAGCACTGAAATGTGTTCAGCTCAGACACAGAGATGTTGGATTTGGCCTCGTGGATGTTCTTTTGTTGAACATCCAGCGTCTGGCACGGTGGGATTTGCTTTGGGAGGCCCCTGCAGCACAGAGCAGGGAGGGGCTGCCCTGGCATGGGACCTGGGGGAGCTGCTCTCAGAGCTGACCTTCCTCTGCCCTCAGGGCTCCCCCAGAGCTGGGGGTGATGCCTCTCCTGCACTCAGGGACAATGTGAGGGGAATCTTCAGTCTCTGCCACAGCTTCAGCTCCACGAGGGGAGGGGGAAAACCAGAGCTGTGTGCAGGACTGACTGGGCAGGGAGCTCTGGGCTGTGCTGCACGGGGATGGGATCACCTGAATTTAAAAAAAAAAGAAGAAAGTGAATTAGAAAGTGTCCAAAGGAGGGACACAGAGTTGGTGAAGGGTCTGAGGAGTGTCTGGGCACTGCTCTGGGACCAGGGACAGGACCCAGGGAAGGGCTGGAGCTGTGCCAGGGGGCTTGGGATGGATCTCAGGGAAAGGTTCTTCCCCCAGAGGGTGCTGGGGCACTGCCCAGGCTCCCCAGGGCAGTGGGCACGGCCCCAAGGCTGCCAGAGCTCCAGGAGGGTTTGGACAATGCTCTGAGGGACAGGGTGGGATTGTTGGGGTGTCCTGTGCCAGCCCTTGGGGCTGCTCCTGGAGGACAAAGGACATCCTGAGGACATCTGAGCATCCCAGCCCAGGGTGTGGAGGGGTGACAGCAGGGTCCCTGGCTCTCCCAGGGTGGTGCCAGCACACAGCATGGTGACAAACCAGCTTGGCCCAGAGGATGAGGAGTGTGAGAAGGGCTTTTCTGTCTGTTTGAGATCACCAGCTTCACAATTTACTGTTCATCTTCAGCAGGGGCAGGCAGGGAGGGGGTTGGTTAAACAGTGAGGAAACTGATAAGCCATAACAGATTTCTTTCTAGTAATTATTTCTAGTAATTAGCTGCCTTTCAGAGCAGTGTTTCTAATCGAGTGGGTATTGTCAGTGCCTGTGGATTGGGGTCTTCCTGGACAATGGCTTTAATGGGGGGGTTGTTGCTGCTCCTGGGTTTTTAACTTTTTTTTTTCCCCTCCCCCTTTTTAATCCCTGGCTGGGTTTATCCTCCCCTTTTTCCCCAGGCTGGAACTCTAATGGAATTATCTCTAATGGTGCAGGGCTGGGGGAGGCACATGGTGGGTGGTGAGTGGTGGGAGCTGCAGGGGCTGTTTCAGGGATGGGTGATGTGGGGGCACTGGGTTTGCCAGCAGGTGCTGGAAAAACTCGTAGGCAGCACTTAAATACCTTTCCTTGAGATGTCCTGTGCAGGGCCAGGAGCTGGACTCTGGTGATCCCTGTGGGTCCTATCCATCCAGGACATCTGTGAGTGGGGAGAGCCACAAGTTCATTTACAAGCAGTTTGCTCCCATGAGGGTGAAATGCTGCCACAGTCCAGGTGCCAAAGCCAATCCCTGTTGCTGCCAGAGCTGGTGGGAACCTCGGGAAAGAGCAGTTTTGACTGTGCCACCTTGTCCCGGGGCTCAGGAGCAGATGTGCCTTTGGGAGGTGTGGGGGGTTCTCTGGAGAAGTCCTGGGTGAGGGCAGGGCCTGGGGGAGGCTTTCCTGAGCCTGGCACAGCTGGATCCTGCAGGAGGGAACGTGCTGGGGAGAGGAGAGAGGCTGGGAAAAGGCTTGTTGAGCATGGCTGAAGGCAGCACGGGCAGGGGAGGGGCAGGGGAAGGGGGTGGCAAGGGGCAAAGGCAGGAGGGGGGTGCCAGGACTCCCAGCAAGGGAATGCCGGGAAGAGCTGGAAGTGCTGAATGCTCCCAGCCAGTTTCTGGATGCACCTTGCTCGAGGTGCCTCCACAGTGCTTCACCTTGGCATGTTAAAATTTGCAGAGGTAAATCCCACAGAGAGGATTTCCAAAGGGAACCCCTTTCCTCTTCAAGGGATTTATTCCCAGCATCTTCTGATCTCTCTCCCACAAGATCCCTTAACACCCGTCTGCAGGATTTCAGTAATTCCGTCGGGAGCAAGATGGCATTGGGGGAGATTCCTGGGGGTTTCTTTGCCTCCATCCTGGTCCCTGCCTCCTTTCTGAGCCTTTGCCACCTTTCCTGGCCGGTGCCCTGGGCTGTGGCTGCCAAGGGGTGACCAGGGTGACTCGGGGTTTGCTGCCTGTGCCGGTGGCATCTCCCTGCCCGCAGAAACAGCTCCTTCTGCTGGCAGGTTCAGCTGCTTCCTGCCCCACTTGTGGACTTCTGGAATTGCAATAGGCTGAGTTACCAGCCTGGAAAGGTTTGTCATTCTCTTCTCTGCCTTGTTTTCGTAGGAAATTAGATGTAGAATTTCTACTGCCGAGCTTTTTGCTGCTTTTCCCCTTGTTATGTGATGACGGAGGGCGCAGGAGCTGGGGCTGGTTGGGGGCTGCCCTCTATTTCCCAGTCTCCCACATCCCAGGAGGCTCCCACTGATCCAAGCGTGCAGGAGACACTGACACCAGGCACATTAACCAAGGAAGGCATTAGAGGCCATCCAGAGAAGGTGGTGGGTTTGGAGCAGTGCAGTGCAGAGCTGGCCCTGGGTTCAGAGAATCCCAGAATCTCCTGAGCTGGGAGGGACCCACAGAGATCATCCGGTCCAAGTCCTGCCCTGCCCAGGACACCCCAACAATCCCCCCCTGTCCCTCAGAGCATTGTCCAAACGCTCCTGGAGCTCTGGCAGCCTTGGGGCTGTGCCCACTGCCCTGGGGAGCCTGGGCAGTGCCCCAGCACCCTGTGGGGGAAGAACCTTTCCCTGAGATCCATCCCAACCCCCCTGGCACAGCTCCAGCCCTTCCCTGGTCCTGTCCCTGGTCCCAGAGCAGAGCTCAGTCCCTGCCCCTCCGCCTCCCCTCGGCAGGAGCTGCAGCCCCCGAGGAGTCTCCCCTCAGTCTCCTCTGCTCCAGCTGAACCAGCCGAGTGCCCTCAGCTGCTCCTCAGACCCTTCCCCATCCCCGTGTGCTTCTTTTGAACACTCTCCAACATCCTTCTGACATTGATTAGATGTTTCTGACACTGTGGCCCCCAAACAGCCCCCAGGACTCGAGGTGAGGCCGCCCCAGGTCAGAGCAGGGTTGGACAATCCCCTCCCTGGCCCGGCCGGCGATGCTGGGCCTGATGCCCCCCGGGACAGGGTGGCCCTTTGGGCTGCCAGGACACTCTGCTGACTCAGATCCAACTGGCCACTGACCAGGACCCCCAGGGCCCTTCCTGTGGTGCTGCTCTCCAGCCTTTTATTCCCCAGTCTATCTGTGCATCCAGGGCTGCCCCATCCCAGGGGCAGGATCCAGCACCTGCCCTTGTTAAACATCTCATGGTTGGGGATTGCCCAAACTTCTCAGCCATGGCCAGGAGCTCTGTGGTTCAGCCCAGGTTCTCTGGTGATGGCTGAGGCTGATGGAAGGGGGTTGGAACAACCTGATCTAGTGGAAGGTGTCCCTGCCCATGGCAGGGCTGTGGAACAAGATGGGCTTCAAGGTCCCTTCCAACCCAAACCAGTCAGTAATTCCATGATTCCCAACTCCAGCCAAGGTGTGGAAGAAGCAGTGTGTTATCAGATGGGAGGTCTGGCTGCTGCTGTCCAGCCAAACCCACATGGCACTACCCTGCTTTCCCTCTGCTGTAGGAGTAACTGTGACCCACCTGATGCCACAACCTGCTGAGTCCTCTGTAGCGTGGCCAGTGCTGCGGCAGCTCCAGCCCTTAAGCTCTTTTAGAAATTAGGTCATTTAGGGGATCCATCCTCTGACATCCTGACCTTTGTTTACTTAACGTTTAAGCCTCTGAGGGAACAGCAGCAGTGCCAGGTGTGCCCGGCTCCTGCTGGAGGTGAGGGCTGGGGGGTGCTGGTGTTCCATGACCTTCCCATCGGGAATGGGGGTCTGGGCTTTGGGGATTGCAGTGGGGGAACCAACTCTGAAGTTTTTGGCTCGAGTTCAAGGCCTCCATGGTAAGGTTGCAAAATGAGCAGCCTCCTCTCTCTTCCCATCTGGCACAGGTTGCCCAGAGCAGCTGTGGCTGCCCCATCCCTGGAAGTGTCCAAGGCCAGGTTTGACGGGCCTTGGAGCAATGTGGGACAGTGGAAGGTGTCCCTGCTCATGGCAGGGGGTAGAACTGGATGGGATTTAAGGTCTCTTCCAATCCAAACCAGTCTATAAAGTTCACGTGGGCACTGCTGGCACAGGGCTGCTCCCATGTGGATCCCAGTTGGCAGCAACGCTCCGGCTGTGAGGAACCCACGGGCCAGGAGGAGTCTGCCTGGTGGGACTGAACAGAGGCAAGGAAGGGAATGCTTTCCTATTAATCCCTGCTCTTCAGATCTGGATGGGGTTTGGAAAGTTGAATCTCCACCAGGAGAGGGGGAGAAGGTGACCAGTGCATTGTAAGGGAGCAGGAGCTCAGCTCTCGTGCTCCGGGATTGTATTTCCTGTTGTCTGGAAAGCGCCTGTGGAGTCTGGTCACTCATCCTGGCGCTTGGTTTGCTCCGTCCCTGCCTCTGCCAAGTTCAGCTGGCTGGATGTGAGGTGTCTGCAGGGATTTTTTTGGCTCTGGGCTGACACTGGCAGTTTCCATGGCCACAGGCACTTCCCTGCGCCGCTGCAGCGCTGGCTCTCGGTGTTTGTGGACCCGCTCTCCCTGAACTTAAAGCGGCTCCTGTTTCAGCACAAGCTTTTTTGGGAGGCTGTCACTGCCATGGGGGGCAGAGGGAGCTGCCTCACAGAAACAGGCTTTGCCCCTCAGCAGGGCCCGGGTGTTTGGGGGCACACAAAACACGTCCCCCTCTCTCTTACCCAAACCCTTGTCTTCTCTCTTCTCTGCAGGGAAGAGCAGTGACAGAGCCTCGTACTCCACGTTTGGAAGAGACACAGGGATGCCAGGACTAAACCAGGTAATGATAAAATGCAGGGAGGTTTTTCTGCTTGATTTGCTGGCTCCCAGGAGTGAGAGCCTGTGAATAAAACCAGCCTGGGGTTTGCATCTCACCTCTGTGCACTGGGTCCCGGAAAGCCTCTGCTCTGCTCCAAAACCTCTGTGGAGTGTCAGGAGTTCACACGGGCGTGTGTTGCTGGCTCAGAAGAGTTGTCAGAGGTTAGAAAATGTTGGTTGTAGCAGCTTCTCACTTCTTTTCCAAACCTCTTCAGTCAGGCTCACTTGTTTTGTTATTGTTAATCCTGGCTTGTATTTAATCAGCCGTGACCCGGCTACGCTGTCTTGGTGGGGAGTTCCAGTGAGTCAGATCCAAGCAACACCTTTCCCTGTGCCAGGGTGGCCAAGGAAGGCATCTTCTCCCTCCTGCTGCCTGCCCTGGGGCTCTCTCTCTCTCTCTCTCTCTCCCTCTCCAACCCAAAAATCCCCCAGTACCCTGTGTCCCAGTTTAGGGGAGGGAGATTCCATGAGATGGTTTCTGTGCTGTTGTATCATCATTTCAGTGACTGTTGGGCAGTGTTTGTGTTTTATGGTGGGGACCCACAGCCAAGTTGTGTGTTCAGCTCTGGGGCACCAACATCAGGATGTGGAGCTGCTGGAGAGAGTCCAGAGGAGGCCACAGGGATGCTGCCAGGGCTGGAGCCCCTCTGCTCTGGAGCCAGGCTGGGAGAGCTGGGGGGGTTCACCTGGAGAAGAGAAGGCTCCAGGGAGAGCTGAGAGCCCCTTGCAGGGCCTAAAGGGGCTCCAGGAGAGCTGGAGAGGGACTGGGGACAAGGAAGGGACAGGACAAGGGGGAATGGCTTTAAGCTGAAGGAGGGCAGATTTAGGTGGGATATTGGGAAGGAATTCTTGGCTGTGAGGGTGGGGAGGGGCTGTCCCAGGTTTCCCAGAGAAGCTGTGACTGTCCCATCTCTGGAAGTGTCCAAGGCCAGGTTGGACGGGGCCTGGAGCAGCCTGGGCTAGTGGAAGGTGTCCCTGCCCATGGCAGGGGGTGGCACTGGATGGGCTTTAAGGTCCCTTTCAACCCCAGTCGTTCTGGGATTCCATGATCTCCACAATCCGGGAGGGACACGGTGGCAGAGCCGCCTCTTGCAGCCACAGCCCGGCCCCGTCGGGTCACCCCGTGTGAACCCCGGGCTGTGCTGGGGGAAGGACTCTCTTCCTGTGGGGAATACCACAGGCGTAAATCCGAGCCCGGGAACACGGGCCAGCAGCCCTGGGATAATCTTCCCTGCTGCCACCAGCCTCCAGAAATAGTTTTTCGGGAAGGAGCGAGCACCTCTGCTTTGATGTGTGGCTCCAAGTGCCCCGTCAGTGCCCAGGGTGGCTCCGGGGAAACAGTCCCACCGTTTGATCCACGGGAGGAGCTTTTGGCCGGACAGCTTTTATTTCATCCGTGTACACACACGCACACATGACATGTTTTAATTTTACACAAATTGGTCATAATTTCCTCCTCTCTGAAGTGAGGATGTTTCCTTTGCTGGAGCAGCTGTGCTGGCTGTGCCAGAGTGGATTTCATTTACCACTGAAGCTGCTCAAACAAAACCGGGCCCGGTGCCAAGTGTTGCTTTTGGATGTGATGGTTTTGCTGGGCTCTCGTGGAGGAGGGGAGATATAAGGTAACAGAAATGGGGGGGGAATGGTGCTGCAGGGCTCTGGATCGGGTGGCAGATCCCATTTGATGTGAGGGGGAGACAAAACCCCCTTGTGTGGGGCTGGGGAGGTGAACGGAGCCAGCTGTGACCCCCAGAGCAGTTGTTGCTTCTGGCTCCCGTTTGGGGGAGTGAGGGGAGGGTTGACCTTTTTTTTTCTATTTTTGAAAAGATGAAAAATGTTCTGGTGGAGATGCCCTGGCTGGGATAGCAGGTTCTTCCCAAAAACACTCTGCTCCGAGGCAGAGCCGTGGCTTCCTCCTTGTTTAACTCTGAACCATCTCCAGAGGCATCTTGAGGGAGAGGGAATGGGAAGAAAACCCCTTTCTCTGGGAAATGGCCTTAAAATCCCAGAGATGCCCATGGGAGGAGCTGGGCAGCAGCTCCCGGGATCCCTCTGGGCTGCTTTCCTTGGCGGAGCAGGTCCGGTGTGACGGTAACCTGAGCGCTGGAACAGATTGCAGGAATGTCACCAGCTGTGAACACACGAGCTCCTCTTTCCCTCCCTGACCCCTTTCTGGAGGAGACGGAGTTTGAAAGCAGAGGTTTTTTCTTTCCAGTTTCTCAAAAGCCTGAAATCCTTCTTTATTTCCCCGTGTTGCCCTCGGAAGATGGGTCAAAGCCGAGCTTTTGGGACTTGAAGGCCCTTTGCCAGCCCTGAGCAATTCCATGTAAATACACAGAACTTCCTCCCGAGGTGAGGGGGGCTGGAAAGGCAGGATTGCTCCATCCCAGGAGGGAGAGAGCACCCTGGGCTCCGGCTCCCCCAGCTCTGCTTCCCAGCCTGCCCAAGGTCAGCCGGGATAAACACGGGGGAGGAGTTTCCTGGTTTTAGAAAGAGGGATTTGGCTTTTCTCTGATAAAACACAAGAGAAAACCACCCCGAGCAGCAGCAGCAGCTTGTTCCCAAGCAGGACTGGCCCATGTCTGGATGTACCTGGGAATAAACCATTTTGCTTTTGCCAAAGGCTGAGCTCAGGTGTGAGTTTAACTTTGGAGGGAAGACAAGCTCCAGTTCCCCAGAAGTTGTGTTTCTTGTCACAGTTCCCCCTGCACCCTCCAGAATCACTTTCCTGCTGCTATTTTGGGCTTTCCCAAACAAACAGAATTGGTTTATCCCGCCCTCCTGGGCAGCAGGTGAGCTGGGACCACGATGCTCCCCATGATGGCACCTGCTGGTTTTCCTCCTTGGCTTGCAGGGGTTCCTTGCTGGGGTCCTGCAGGAAAACAGAAGCTGAAAGACCCTCTTGTTCCTCCACACCTACCCCATACCTCCACCCCCATATTTACGGGTTTGTTTTCCCTTCTGGCCCCTTGGCTTGTGTTTATTTTTCCCCTCGGCTGAGTTGGTGGGAAGGTGTCTCAAAGCAGCTCTGTTCTCTCCCAGCGAGTCGTTTTTCCAGCGTAATTCCATGGAAGGGCTTCTCTCTCTCCTTGTTTGCAGGCCGGGTTCCTGCCCAGCGAGATGGGAATCGCCAGCCCGAGCACACTTTCCCCCACGGGGGGCAAAGGAGGGTCCCAGTATTTCTCTTACCCCAACAATCCTCGCAGGAGAGGTGCTGAGAGCAGCATTGGTGAGTCCCCACGTGCCACCCCCGGGTGCCACCGCGCTGGTCTTGTGCCACAGCTCGAGGGAACCTCAGGGATGTCACCCTGAGGGCAGGTGCCCTCGTGGGATCTGCCTTTGGGAATGAGGAACTGAGGCTGGGAATGAGAACAGGGGTGTTGAGGATGACAAACTCATGTTGCCACCTGTGTGTACCCGGCGTGACTTTGGCATTTGGGTTTTTTTGGGGAGGGGAATGCATAGAAATATCTCTATATATCTGTATAGAGATGTCTAACTTTAAAAAAATGAAGGGCTCAGAGCCAGGTGGAATTTCCTTCTTCCTGGAAAATGTCAGGTTAGCTGAAAGCAGCAAATGGCTCGAGGTTCTTCTCAGAACACCTCCAGCCACACTGCATATCACTAGTCATTCCTGGAAAACCTTGAAGTGCCTTGGCATTCTGTTTTTCTGGCCAGTGGCCCTCCCTGGAGCCCAGGAACGGGGTAGCATGAGGTCCAGACATTCTGCCAGGACATGGGAACTGCGCCCTGGGACACAGGGAATGTTCACTCTCTCCCTGCCTGCTCCACAGTTCCCAAGCAGGATGGGAACTAATGGGAATAAACCATTTTGCTTTTAGCAAAGGCTGAGCTCAGGTGTGAGTTTAACCTTGGAGGGAGGACAAGCTCCAGTTCCCCAGAAGTTTTGATTCTTGTCACAGTTCCCCCTGTACCCTCCAGAATCACTTTCCTGCTGCTCTTTTGGGATTTCCCCAGCAAACGAAACCAGAAGTGACTCTGTGTGATGTGCTTTTCAGAAAAAGGCAGTCCCCACCCATTTTCAGCCTGGAAAATGATTCTTCTGTGTTCTATGGGATGAATTTCTCCTCCAGAGAAACATCTCAGCAGAGTCCCTCGCTGTGTTAGCACCCTGCCCCCCCCCAGCCACAGCCTTCCTTAATTATGACAAATCATGACCTTAATTATGAAAAATAATAAATAATAATGATGAGAAATAATGATATTAAAAGTAGAAATTAAGAAAATATCAAATTAAACTATCAGAAGCACTGGTTGTGCTTCCCCTTGAGCCACTCATGATGTTTCCCCACCACCTCCCTGAATTGTCCCCCCCCCCAGGACACTGTCCCTCCAGAGCTGGACCTGGAGGGATGTGCTGGGGGCTGGTCCTGGGAAGCACATCCCTGCTTCCTGCAGCAGTGAAGCTTTCCCAAGTATATCCTTATGTAAAGAGAAATGAAAATACAACCCAACCCTGCACGTGTTCCCTTTCTCCACAGACCCACTTCAAGTTAAATTGTTTCCCAAGAAAACCCCAACGAGGGTTTATAACATTAAATATTATTACATTTATGGGCTTGTTCTCTCCCAAGGAGCCCTTCCCTGTGGGGTGACACCTCTTGCTGCTCTGGGATCTCTGTCTGTGGGTGAAACCTGCCCCCAAAAGGTGCAGATGAGGTTTGGAGAGGTTCATCCTCAGACATTTTCACCGTTGATGCTTCCTTGGCTGTGGAACATTTGGGATCTGAGCCCTGTCTGTACCTGCAGCTTCCAACCCTGGAGACTTTTGCTGTAGCTGCTTTTTCCCTCCCACTAAGCCCCTTCAAAACTTAGACCCTCTCTTCTCTCCCCTAACCCAGATGGACAGCCCAAAAAGGTTCGGAAGGTGCCTCCTGGACTCCCCTCCTCGGTAAGTGCCGGCAGCGTGTTCCCCGCAGGTGCCTCCTCCCTCCCTTGGGAATCATCCCAATCCTGGGAGCTGCCCGGGTCCTGCAACCCCAAACATCGAGGGTTTGGATTTTAGCGGGATGGGGAAGGGTTTTCCCAGCTCCCAGAGCAGGAGAACGGGGAAGTGATGCGAGGGGAGCTCCTTAGGGAAGGAGCCGCAGCATTCCCGGTGCGGGGGCACCTCCCCAGCCGAGCCCTGAGCCGTGGCCTCCTGCCCCGCGGCCTCTGCTCTGTTTGACGTTATGTCGCGAGTGAAACGCGATCCTCGAGGGGTCGGATTTCACTCCAGAAGGGAAACCAGCGCAGTTGGAGCGGGGCGGGCAGCTGGGCCCGCTCCAGGTGTGTGTGCACTGCCCGGGCTGCGCTCTGGGAAAGCTGAGCAGCCTGCAGGAATACAGGAATACGCTCTCCCTGCTCCCGCGGCTGTTCCGGGGGAATAGACTGAACAATGTCCTTGTGGCTGCAAGTAATGGGATCTCCAGGAAAACTGATTGGAGTGGGCTGGAGGGTTCCTGCAGGAATACGGGAGCTGTCTGGCGGCCGAGGCTGCATTCCTGGCTGGAGCGTTTGCGTGCTTGGAGGGGACAGGATGGCTCTGTCCCCAGGGCTCTGTCCCCAGGGTGCTGTCCCCAGGGTGCTGTCCCCAGGCTCTGTCCCCAGGGTGCTGTCCCATGGGCTCTGTCCCCAGTCTCTGTCCCCAGGCTCTGTCCCCAGGCTCTGTGCTCAGGGCTCTGTCCCCAGGGCTCTGTCCCCAGGGCTCTGTCCCCAGGCTCCATCCCCAGGGCTCTGTCCCAGGGCTCTGTCCCCAGGCTGAGGCTGTGCCCTTGCCCAAGTGTGTCCTGTCACTCTCTGCCAAAGCTGGTGCTGGTGCAGTGCTCCCCCATTCCCCAGGGAACACCCCCATCCATGGGGGAGGTCTGTGCAGTTGCATTCCCTGGCTGCTGGCACAGAGCTGTAACCTCCACCACAGGCTCTGCCTTTGGAATTGCACCCTGAGATGCTGGTTTGGGAGGATGGAGGGGGAGGAAGGCGCTGAGGGCTTGCCAGGTCTGGGCTCACAGTCTGGAGGGTGTTGACGGGTCCGTGTGGATCCGCATGGTGCAGAAACCAGCTCCAGTGAGCAGGGCCAAGTTGCCCCAGGTCTGTGTTTCACCAGGGAAAACCTGCTCAGAGCAGAGTCCGTGTCGCTGCCTCGAGTTTCTGTGTGAAATGTGGAGCTTTTAAAGCCCAGACGACATGTGGGGAAAACATCACTCCCAACAAATGGCCTTTATTGGCCTCGGATTTCAAAGTGCTGGGACTGGACCCGTCCTGCTGGCAGTGCCCGGGAGGGCCCCGATTCCCACAGGAAAAGCCACTCGGCATTTGCCAAATCCCAGCCCCTTCCCTGTGTGAGCCAACACCTGCACGGTGGCCTTTCATAGGGTGGTTTGGGTTGGAAGGGACCTTAAAGCTCATCCAGTTCCACCCCTGCCATGGGCAGGGACACCTTCCACTAGCCCAGGTTGCTCCAAGCCCCGTCCAACCTGGCCTTGGACACTTCCAGGGATGGGGCAGCCACAGCTGCTCTGGGCAACCTGTGCCAGGGCCTCCCCACCCATGAGGGTGAATTTCCTCCTCACGTCTCCCCTAAATCTCCCTCCTTGCCCTGGCTGGCACCTCGGCTGCCCCTTGATGCCAAAGCTCTGATTTCTGGTGCTGCCTCTTTCCCTCACCCTCCCTGTGCCGTGAGCTCTGGCTTCCTGGTTTGTTTTTGAACTTCCACACCTGGGGAGAGAAATCCGTGCCAAGGCGGCGGGAGAAGTGTGAAGCAGAAGGAGTGGCCTCAAAGGCAGCGGATCAAAGGCTCTTTCTTGTCTGACTCGCCCGTGCAGGAGCCCGCCCTGTGTTATCACTGGACCCCGTGCAAAATAAATAGGTTAATCAGCATCTTATTAAAATGAAGTACTTTAATCTGTAATTCCCGAGCTGCTTTGAAAACTCGCCGAGGTCAGCGGCTGGAAGGGCTGGGGGTGGCTGGAGGGGGAGTGATGATGCCAAAGGCACCGAGAGGCACCAGCAGCGTGAGGTGGTTCAGGGGGAATGTGAGGGGCGATGCCAGGCAGGGATGGGCACAGAGAGACCTGTTCTGGTAACCTGCAGCCTTTGGGCTCAGTGCTCACATCCCAAGGAGGGCACAGAGATGCTCCAAGGGCTGGAGCCCCTCTGCTCTGGAGCCAGGCTGGGAGAGCTGGGGGGGTTCACCTGGAGGAGAGAAGGCTCCAGGGAGACCTGAGAGCCTCTTCCAGGGCCTAAAGGGGCTCCAGGAGAGCTGGAGAGGGACTGGGGACAAGGGATGGAGGGACAGGACAGGGGGAATGGCTTCCCAGTGCCAGAGGGCAGGGTGAGATGGGATACTGGGAAGAAATTCCTCCCTGTGAGGGTGTTGAGGCCCTGGCACAGGTTGCCCAGAGCAGCTGTGGCTGCCCTGGAAGTGTTCAAGGCCAGGTTGGATCAAAGCAGCAACCTGGGCTAGTGGAAGGTGTCCCTGCCCATGGCAGGGAGTGGAATGAGATGAGCTTTGAGGCCCCTTCCAGCCCAAACCATTCCATGATTCCAGGCAATAGGTTGCCCTCAGGGCACGAAGCCCCCTGGAGCCTCCCTGCAGCCCTGGAGCTCCTCAGCACAGGCTGGTGTGTCCAGGCACAGGACCCAGGGCTGGATGGGGCCCCCCAGGCCCTGCTGCACATCAGCTGCTGAGCCACAGGAACCCGGGGAGGGATTTTGTGCAAGTCAGTTCCTGCAGGATTTTGTTGCCGCAGCGAGCGCGGTGCCGGGGAGCTGCTTCAGCCTGCGAGTTCCCAGCCTGGTCACTGCTCTGTTTAGCCTCAGTCTGCCCGAAGTCCCACCCCAGCTCCTGCGTTTGAGCAAGAAAAACAGGGAGGGGAAAACAACCCAACACCACAAAGCGCTGCGGATCCCAGCGCTGGGGCTTTTCAAGCGGCTCTCGCCGCGCTGGCAATTTTAACCGGAGGAAATGACCTCACCTGGAGGTCCCCGAGGCCGCCGGCTGAGGGCTGGGGCCACGGGCTGGGGAAGGGCTGGGGAGCGGGGACCTGGCCCTGATTTACTGTTTCCTGCAGCGCTCGGCCGCCGTGCCCGCACGGAGGGGCTCAGTGCTCCTCACTCGGCTGGGGCAGCGAGGGATGGAGTCGGCTTTTCACGGCCTCCCCTGTGCCCAGCGGCGAAACAAACAATTCGGAGTGGTCGGGGCCAGAACCGCGGTGAAATTTGGCTCCAACGGGAGATGATGGCGGCGGGGGGTGCCCAGGATGGGGGAGCAACAAGGCGAACTCCCCCTCTGCTTTGCCCGTGCCCCGCTCTGCCTCCCCCCTGCTTTGCACCCCTTGCCCCTCCATCCCCGCGGTTTTGCTCTCCCTGTTTCCAGCGGGGCTGTAGGAAATGGCTGTCGGGGCCCCCCCGCGCCGCTGCGGCGCAGCTGCCTCTGGCGCTGGCCGGGCGCCAGCCCCTGGCAGATGGCGCGGGGCTCTTTAGGCTGCTTCCCTCGGCTCCCCGGCCCAGCTCCCGCCATTTAATCAAATTATAGGAAAAGGCAATTTGCTGGGTTCTCGTTCCCCCCCTCACACACACACCCCCCCCCCGCTCTGTTCCCCCACGGCCCGCGCGTGGCTCCCCGTGCCCGCGGCGCTGCCCCGCCGCCCCTCCCAGGCCGAGGGGCCTGGAATTCTCTTTTTCGAGCAGGGGATGAAGGGCAGCTGCCAGTGTCTGTCAGGATTTTCCCTCCCCCCCTCTTTATTTCTTTTTTTTTTTTGCCTTTGGTTCACGAGTTCCCCACAGAACCACGGAATCGGGAGCGTTGGAGGAGCTCTCTGAGGTCATCGAGCCCAACCATCACCCCACCACTAACCCCTGTCCCCACGTGCCACATCTGTATGTTTTTGAACACTTCTGTGGTGATGGTGACTCCACCACTGCCCTGGGCAGCCTGTGCTAGTGCCTGACCACTCTTTCAGTGAAGAAATTTCCCCTGATATCCCACCTGAGCCTTCCCTGGCACAACTTGAGGCTGTTTCCTCTTGTCCTTGTCTCTGTCTGGAAGCAGAGCCCGACCCCCCCCTGGCTCCCCCCTCCTGTCAGGGAGCTGCAGAGAGAGAGAAGGTCCCCCCTGAGCCTCCTTTTCTCCAGGCTGAGCCCCCCCAGCTCCAGACCCTGGTGCTCCAGACCCTTCCCCAGCTCTGTTATCCCTTCACCTGCTCTCCATCCACAGCACCAACACCCACAAGGTGATTTCAGCTCCCTGTGGCCCTTCAGGGTCCAGCCACCCATGAGCCAACACGTGGGGAAAGACCAGGGCTGCCCCTGGGGTTCTGAACACCCCAGTTTTGGGTGAAGCTGCTCCAAGAAATGGGAACCTCAGCCACCAGGGGAAAAGGAAGCCATGGATATATTGAAGTGCAGCCACTGGAGCTTTTCAGAGGGGTTTGGTGGGATTCGGGGGATTTTTTTTTGTATTTTTTTTTAAACAAAAAGAAGCCTGGAATGGGCTGCCCAGGACAGTGGTGGAGTCATTATCCCTGGAAGTGTTCAAAAAATGTGTGGATGTGACATTTGGAGACATGGCTTAGTGGTGAACATGGAGGTGCTGGACTTGATGATCTTGAGGGTCTTTTCCGGCCTAAACGATTCTGTGATTCTGATTTTTATTCCCCACCACCAATTCTGCCCCTTCTTGCTGGTGAGGGCCAGGGCTGGAAGGGAGCAGCTGGCTGTGGGGAAAGAGAAACTCAGGGTAGGTTTCCTTCCCAAAGAGAGCCGTGTGTGCCAGGCAGAGCCCAGCCAGCCCCTGTCCCCGCCCCTGCTTTCGGCTGGATTTAAAAAAGAAAAGATTGTCGGTTTCAGAATGAATCAAAGGGGATGAAAATAAGCTGTGACAAAAGTTCTCACATCATTTTGAGTGGCATTTCAGTTTCTTTGAGTGCTATTTCGGTTTCTTTGCGTATTGAATTTCTGGGTTTCTTTTTAAAAAAAAAAATAAAGGTGTGTTTTTGCCCTGGCACAAGGTGGTTTTCAGTCAGGGCTTTCTAGGATGGGTTTGGTTAGTTTAGAAAGGAAGGGAAAGCCTTTTCTGTTGCTTAATGTGCTGTTAAATCACGTAGCTGAGCAGTGCTGCAGAGGTCTGTCCCAGAGCTGTCCCCTCCCCTTGACAACCCTTCCGAGGGGCTGCTCAGCCCTCGGTGTCCCCTGTGCCACAGTTTCCCCTCGAGCTGGTTGGTGTGGCAGGTTTGGGCAGGGGCTGTGCTGGGGAGCCTGGCACACACCAGGGTTGGCACAGGGGGTCCCAAGGCCACAGCAGCCCCCGGTGGCAGCCCCCAGCCCGTCCCCTGGCGCGGGGTCACCGCACAGCAGTGGTGGCTTTTGTGGTTACCCAGAAAAACTTATAACCACGGAAAACGGAACTGGAGCAGAGTCGAAACTTCTGCTGGTGCCGGCAGGCTCTGCAGGAGGGGGCTGGGGGACCCACGGGGTTACGGGAAGGCAGAGGGGCTGTGGGTGTCCCCTGTGCCCTCTGTGCCCTGCACCCTGTGCCCTGTCCCCTGCCCCACTGCCCACAGGGCTGTGCCCTTCAAGGACTTCAGCTGAACCTCTCCAGTGCTGCCCAGATCTGCTGTGGGATGAATAAAAGTGAAGCTCCTGGACTCGTGGAATGGTTTGAGATGGACAGGACCTTAGAGCCCATCCAGTCCCACCCCCTGCCATGGGCAGGGACACCTTCCACTAGCCCAGGTTGTTCCAAGCCCCGTCCAGCCTGGCCTTGGACACTTCCAGGGATGGGGCAGCCACAGCTGCTCTGGGAAACCTGTGCCAGGGCCTCCCCACCCTCACAGGGAACAATTTCTCCCAATATCCCATCTAACCCTGCCCTCTGGCAGTGGGAAGCCATTCCCTGTGCCCTGTCTCTCCAGGCCCTTGAAAGGCCAGTTGAGTGAAACACTGCTCTGTTGCCGTGAGAGGCCACTCAGACACTGCTGAAGTTTAAGTTTGAAGTTTAAATTTGAAGTTTAGGTTGTGCAGGGTTAGGGAGAGGCACGGTGAGGATGTGGGGCCTTGGAGTGGCCAAGCAGTTCTCTTCAACCCCTTTCCTGCCCCACAGGTGTATCCATCCAACTCAGGTGATGACTACAGCAGGGATCCAGCTGGATATACTCCCTCAAAACCTCCCAGCACTGTGTATCCTGGAGCCTTTTATATGGCAGGTGAGTTATTCACACCCTGGGGCAGAGCAGGGGCTGCCTGGATTTTCACAGACCACAGGAGGGATTAGATGGAGGAGACTCAGGACAGGAGTGCGTGAGACAAAAAGCAGCCCTGAAATCATAGAATTATGGAATATCCTGAACTGGAAGGGACCCACAGGGATCATCCAGTCCCAACTCCTGGCCCTGCACAGACACCCCAACAACCCCACCCTGTCCCTCAGAGCGTTGTCCAAACGCTCCTGGAGCTCTGGCAGCCTTGGGGCCGTGCCCACTGCCCTGGGGAGCCTGGGCAGTGCCCCAGCACCCTGTGGGGGAAGAACCTTTCCCTGAGATCCATCCCAACCCCCCTGGCACAGCTCCAGCCCTTCCCTGGGTCCTGTCCCTGGTCCCAGAGAGATGGTCCCGATTTGCTCAGCGGGGGATGCTCAGTGTAGACAGGACACAATGGGGACAGTCACAGCCCCTCAGCCTGGGCTGACCTCCCCCTGGGGGGCTGGGGGCTGCCTGTGGTGTCTGTGCCCCACCCAGCTGCACTTTTCCTTGCAGATGGACTCCATAACTCGCCAGACCTGTGGAGTTCCCCGGGTGCCATGAGCCAGTCGAGTTACGGTGCCATGCTGGGCAGCTCCTCCTCCCCACTCCCACAGTCCAGTGGCTTCAACAGTTTACACCAGCACGAACGCATGGTAACGTGTCCCCCGGGGCTGGGGGGCCCTGTCACCTCCATGGCACCTCCTTCCATGGCTTTGGGCTCGGGGGGAGCTGGGTCCTGGCTCGATGCCAAAGCCCAGCAGCTTTCCCAGGGCTCCTCTCACCCCTCTCCTCCTCCCTGCCAGAACTACCAGCTGCATTCCGGAGAGGTGAACGGGGGACTCCCCTCCGTGTCCGGCTTTTCCTCGGCCTCCACGCCCTACGGAGTGTCCAGTCACACGCCCCCGATCAGCGGCACAGACAATATGATGGGTATGTCCAGCCCCCAGGGGGACCCCCTTGCCCTGCACAAGCTCGCCTGGAAAACCAGAGTCTTGGGCAAACCCGATGCCTGAGGCATCCAAAACCCCTCGTGTGTCACCTGTGCCTGGAGTCGCTGTGTGAGGCACAGTGAGGTTCCTGCTGCTGGATACCTGGAGCAGGGAGACACCTGTGGGGTTTACACCTCCTGTGGTGGATCTGGGAGGAGCCCAGGAGCTCTGACATTATCCCTTGGAGGTGCTGTGGCTTACATGAGTTGCGGGAAGGATTTGCACCTGTGTGAAGCTGTTCACTTAAATCCGGAATGGGAATGTTCGTGCTGCATTTAGATACCATGTTAACCCCTGAGTGCTTTAATCTCTGACCCTGCTGAACCTGTTACCAAACCTGTTACTGAAATGAACTTATGCTCCCCAGGAAATGAGGATCCTGACCTGGATTTGTAGAAAACCTTTTATTTTTCTACAGGGAATCAAGTTTGGGATTCATAGAATGATCAAATCATTAAGGTTGGAAAAGACATCCAAGAACATCCAGTCCATTGGTTATTGTAGGGGCTTAAAATGCCCCATGGCAATGGGCCGTGCTGCAGCAGAGACATCTGATTGCTGTTGGTGGCACCTCCAAGCCAGAGCTTAGAGAGACCTTCATGCAGCCCCCTGAAGGCTGTCAGGGGGATTGTGCCCCTGTCCGGGCTGCCCTGAGCCACACAAACATTTCATTGTCAAGCAAAGCACTAAAAGCAAAAAGTTTCCACCTCAGAGCAGGTGACCCCAGGGAAGGTCTCGTAGGGTGCCACGTCCTGCTGGGCTCTGGTGCCCTGGCAGTGACATCTGTGTCCCCTCCTGGCAGGTAACAGAGGAACCACAGCCGGGAGCTCCGGAGACGCGCTCGGGAAGGCACTGGCCTCGGTAAGGGTTGGGATCATCCCTGACCTGCTCCTCGTGCTCTTGCTGCACTGGACCCCCTCTCCATACAAAACAGGGGATATGGACACAGTGAGAAGTTTGGGTGAATGCAGCCTAAATCCACGGCAGACTCTGAGGGAGGGTTTTCCCCACTCCATGTGCTGCCATCTCGGTCCTGGTGCCTCTTGGCAGATGAGGAAACTGAGGCACTGCTTCTTGCAGCCCCATGACCAGCCCAGGACCCCCCAGCCTCATGCTCTCTGCCAAGACCACCCTGCACAGCCCCTGTGGCAGGACTGTAGGTCCCAGCAGTCCTGGCCCTGCATGTGCTGGTTCAGACTGGAGGGCACTGGTCTCACTGGGTTATCAGAGTCGCCTTTGTCCCCTTCAGTGACCTTTGCACGGTGGCAGAGGGGGGCTGGCAGTGCACCCTGTGACACTTCCATGGGGCTCTCACTTCCTTCCAAGGTGGGACCCGAAGATTGGAGGCTGCACTCAGGGGTGGGGACAGAGAGAGACCCTGGGGTTGATGGTGGGGCTGGGGGGGGCTGGGCTGGGCCTTCACGTTGGGTGTGGGTTTGGGACAGGGGGTCCCCTCAGGGGTCCCAGCGGGTGGTGGGTGCTGCTGGGAGGGGGCAGTGGCTCAGGGTGGGCGCTGCTCACTGCCCACCCTCTCTCTCCCCAGATTTACTCCCCTGATCACTCTAGCAATAACTTCTCCTCAAACCCCTCCACACCGGTCGGCTCCCCGCAGGGGCTTGCAGGTGAGTGACAGATGTTGTTCTCTGGGTCAGGTTTGCTTTTGGGAGCTTCCCAGGTCAGCCCCAAACCCTCACTACAGAGCCCAGGGGTGGCAGTGACCCTGGGACCTGCTCCTGCCATTCCTGATCCTGTCCCTGAGCATCCCACCTCACAGTGTGAGAAGCACACTGGGAACTGGGAAGTGGCCAACCAGTTAAAACCCATTTCCAGCACCTGGTGAAAGCCTGTCCCTGCTGCCCTCGGGCAGGACAAGGTCCCGTTGTGCCCAGCAGAGCTGGTGCCCGGGTTCCCCATGCCTGGGGCTCAGCCCCAAGGTCACAGAGTGTCACTGAGACCAGGGACAATTGGAAACCTCTTGAGTCTGAAGGCCTGAGCTCAGCTCCCTGCTGAGCCAGCGCAGAGGCTGAGCCCACAGTGCCACGAGGTGCCACAAGGTGCCATGAGGTGCCATGAGGTGGCCCATGCAGTGCCATGGTGCCACAGTGGCCTGTGCAGTGCCACGTGGTGCTGTGATGGCCTGTGTGATGCCATGGTGGCCCACATGGTGCCATGCAGTGCCACGGGGGCCTGTGTGATGCCGTGGTGGCCCACATGGTGCCATGCAGTGCCATGGGTGCCTGTGTGATGCCATGGTGGCCCACATGGTGCCGTGCAGCACCACGGGGGCCTGTGTGGTGCTGTGTTGGCCCACGTTGGTGCCGTGCAGTGCCACGGTGATCCCCGCGGTGCCGTGGGGTGCTGAGCGTGGCACGGTGGCCTGTGCACGGCGTGGTGGCCCCTGCAGTGCCGTGGCCCAGCTTCCAGCCCCATCTAGTGGCAGCCGGTGCCGGTGCCCAGCTCTCCGTTTGTCCCCAGGCACGTCGCAGTGGCCGCGGGCGAGCGGAGCGGGTGCCTTATCTCCCAGCTACGAAGGGAGCCTCCACACTTTGGTGAGTGGCTGCTCCTTTGCTCTCCCGTCCCCTGGGGCCTGGTGGGGAGGGATTTTTGGGGGAAGTCCTCTCCCCCGAACAGCCGGGGCCTGGAATCAGGTGGTTGGTCGAGATGGATGGATGTGTCCCTGAGCCTGGAGCCTCGCTGGCACCTGGACAGCCTGGCACCCTCCCACCATCCATGGCCCTGGCCCATCCTGGGGTCTGGCCCAGTGGGATGGATTCCTGGCAGGTTTCTGCCTCCCTTCCCTGAGCAGCTCTGCTGGTGTGAGTGGTGTGACCTCTCATGCCTTTAGGGGATGGCACTGACTGGGGGGTTATTTCTCCCCATCCCTGCCCTGTGGTACTTCAGTGCTGAATTGCCACGAGCCGTCCTGCAGTGCAGAACTGCAGCAGGCTGCTGGCTTAGTGGGATTACAATCATGGAATCATGGAATGGTTTGGGTTGGGAGGGACCTTAAAGCCCATACCATTCCCATGGGCAGGGACACCTTCCACCAGACCAGGTTGCTCCAACCTGGCCTGGGACACTTCCAGGGACGGGCAGTTAACACAGGCCTCTCTCTGTCCTGTCCTTCCAGCAAAACAAAATGGAAGACAGGTTGGACGAAGCCATCCACGTGCTGAGGAACCACGCCGTGGGCCAGACCGCTGCCATGCCCAGCAACCACGGGGACATGCACGGGCTCCTGGGCTCAGCACCACCCCACAGTGCCGCCGTGGGCAGCCTGGGCCAGGCCTTCCCTGCCTCGGTCATGGCCCTGGGCAACAGGCACCCGAGCCTGGTACGTGTGGGGGCATCGTGGCAGCTGGTGGGGACACGCTGGGGACACGTGCTGCGTGTGGGGTGCCCTGGCATCCAGAGGGATGAGAACAGCTCAGCCTGGCCCAGCGTGGGTCAGGTGTTGGCAGTGCTGGGTGGGTGACGTGCATGGAAGTCACCTGCTGTGTTCCCGCAGGGAGGGTTGAATCCCATCTCCTTCCACCCCCTGCCATGGTCAGGGACACCTTCCATTATCCCAGGTTGCTCCAAGCCTTGTCCAACCTGGCTTTGAACAGTTCCAGGGATGGGGCAGCCACAGCTTCTCCGGGCACACCGAGTCCACCCTCAGCACAGACATGGCTCTTGGCACAAGCTCTGTGTGCACTTTGTTCGTGCCCCTTCTCAGGGCAGGCAGAGGTGGTGAAAGCTCTTCTTTACCTGCAACATGGATGGAAATCCCTCAAAACAGCTTCAAGCCATCCCTGGAGTATGCAGGGAGAAGGAGAGGAGGGATCCAGTGGGTTTAAGAGAGCCAGGTATCACCAGGAATTCCCTGCTCTGAATGGTTTGGGCAGGCACAGTGTCCTACCCTGCATGTGGGGAGTGCTGGTGTGTGAGGGCTCATTCTGGCTCCAGGGAGTGGGACAGATTCCAGGCTCCCTGAGCATGTGGATGCTGAGGTTCCATGCTGGGTCACCAGGATCCCCCTTGTCCAGAGGCTGGTGACCCCAGCAGCACATTTTTGGCAGAACTGGTTGTCTGCTGCAGCAGCACGTCTCCAGACTCTGGAACCAGTTGTGAGCCCTTTCCAGGCTTCCCAGACTCTGCTCCTGAGGGAGGAATCAGATGTGGTCACACATGTGTCCTGCCAGCTGCAAACCCAGCGTGTGGGCAGCAGGGCTGGCTCTGTCCTGCCAGTCCCTGGCCTGTGTGGCACAGCCTGGGGGCCGTGGGCTCGGAAGGGCTGCCTGGCCCTCATCCTTTCTGGAGCCAAGTTCACATTGCTGGGATGTCCCTTGTTCTTATGGCACTGGGTGGTGGCAGAAACAGTGGTGCTTGATGGAGACAGGACATGTGTCCTTCCCAGCATGCCAGCCTTGCACCCAGGCAGGGAGGGGCTTTTCCATGGTGGGGGCACAGCTCTGACAGGGGCTTTGGGCTGGACCCAGCTCATGTGCAGAGCTGCAGTGTCACTGCCACAGTCCTCAGAGAGCCGGTGCTGGAGCAGGCTGGCTCTTCCCTCCCTCGTGCCTGTGCTCTGGGTGATGGGGCTGTGCAAGGGGAGCACACAGCTGGGCCTTAGCCCAGTCCATGGAGCCCTGGGGGTGTCCTCAGGTGACTGTCCCCCTGCCTGCTGGCTGTGACACGTCCCCCTTGCTCTGCCTGTTGTGCTGTAGGTGGGAGGAGGTCACCCCGAAGACGGCTTGTCCAGCAACCCCAGCTTGCTCCACAACCACGTCACACTTCCATCCCAGCCCAGCTCACTCCCCGACCTCAGCAGGCAGCAGGACACGTACAGCGGTAAGGCAGCTCTGCACGTCGGGGCCCACCTGTGCCAGGGCTCACCTGTGCCAGGGCTCACCTGTGCCAGGGACTCACCTGTGCCAGGGCTCACCTGTGCCAGGGCTCACCTGTGCCAGGGACTCACCTGTGCCAGGGCTCACCTGCCAGGGAGAGGGAGTTTGGGTCACCTGTCAGGTCTAGCCCTGTGCAGCAGCAGCCCAGGGGGACATGGATGCTCCTGCAAGGCTGGTGCTTCCTTGCATGATCCACAGGGCAGTTTTGACCTTGAGCCTTTTCCAGAGATTTTATAGAATCCCAGACTGGTTTGGGTTGGAAGGGACCTTAAAGCTCATCCAGTTTCACCCCCTGCCATGGGCAGGGACACCTTCTACCATCCCAGGTTGCTTCAAACCCCATCCAACCTGGCCCTGGACACTTCCAGGGATGGGGCAGCCACAGCTGCTCTGGGCAACCTGTGCCAGGGCCCCACCACCCTCACAGCCAAGAATTTCTTCCCAATATCCCATCTAATCCTACTAGGTTTGACCTACATGTCCCTGTCCCTCCTGCCAGCTGTGGGTGCACAGCCTGTGCTGGAGAGGTTGAGCTCTCATTTTGGAGGGCTTGGGAGGTGGAGGGAGAACAGGGAGCAGCAGCAGGGCAGAGCCAGCACACCTCCATCTTCCCTGCCTGCGGAGCAGCAGTGCAGGATGAGTTTGGGATGCCACAGCAGGAGCAGGGCCTGGGGACCCCCCAGCCTCCTGTGTGGGTCAGGCCCCTCAAGCCCTGCACGTGGCTCTGCTCTCTCAGCAGGTTTGTCCGGGGGGCTGGGCCGGAGCAGCGTCTCCTCGGGAACGAGCGAAATAAAGAGGGAAGAGAAGGAGGACGAAGAGAACACATCAGTGGCAGATAACTCAGAGGAGGAGAAGAAGGAGCTGAAACCCTCTCGGAACAGAACAAGGTGCTCTTTGAACAGGTCTCTCCCTTCACTTACTCTGTTCCCAGGCTGGGGGTGTTTGGGCCAGGGTGTGGCCGCCGGGACCTGCCGGGTGCTGGGCTTGACCCGGTGAGGCTGAGGGTCACCCTGTGGCACAGACCCCCAGCCCCTGCCCACCCCGGGAGCCTGGTGTGGCCTCACACAGCCTGGGCTCCTGCTGCTGCCCCAGGGGAAGGGTCCCTGCCACCCTCCTGCTGGCTCCTGTCCCTGTGGGCTCAGGGCTTCCTCGTGCTCCTAAAGCAGAGGGAGGCACCTCATCCACAGCAGCTGCACCCGCCTGCGTGGGCCCTCGGGGCTGTGCACAGGAAGGAGCGAGTGCTCAGCCCCAGACAGGGAAGGTTTGACCTCTTCCCTGCCTTGGGGCATCTCTGCTGTCTGCTTTGGGCTCCTGTGTCCTCTGTCACATCCAGCTGAGAAGTGGCAGCGGGTCAGGTTCCAGCTCACTGGCTGTTCTACAGCCCCACCACCAGCTCGGAGACCTCACCAGGGTGATGGTGCCCAGCAGGGCAGTGCCAGCCCCGCTCCTGCCCTGGAGGCAGAGGGCTGTGTCTTCCCAAATTCCAGCTGGGGATTCCGGGTCGGCCCTCACCTTCTCGGGGCCACCCTGTGCCCTCCCAGCAACAACAAGCTTTAGTTGCATCGTGGTTTCTTTCTCTGTTGTTTAAAACCAAACCAAAACAAAACAAAAAGAGGCAGAAGAAGAGCCTTAATCGCTTCTCTCCAAAGTCCCTGCGTGCCCCTGTGCCCGAGCGTGTGGCTCAGGCCAGCACGTCCATCGGGGCACCGGGGGCCACGCGGGGCTCGGCATCTCGGTGCCTCGCCGTGTGTTTCTTGTCTGTGAGTTGACCAGTGCTGAGAGTGCACGCGAGGAATGTCCCTGTCTCGTTCTTATTTTAAACCATTAGTCAAGATGAGGATGAGGAGGACGATCTTCTTCCCCCAGAGCAAAAAGCCGAGAGAGAGAGAGAAAGGAGGGTCGCCAATAATGCCCGTGAGCGCCTGCGGGTCCGGGACATCAACGAGGCCTTTAAAGAGCTCGGACGCATGTGCCAACTGCACCTAAACAGCGAAAAACCGCAGACCAAACTGCTAATCCTACACCAGGCCGTATCAGTCATACTGAACCTGGAGCAACAAGTTAGAGGTCAGTGAGGGTCCCGGAGTGGTGATATTTTACGTATCTGATCGGCACGGGGCTGTCTGTCTGTCTGTCTCCTGTGACGTGCTGTGGTGCCTCGCACTGTCTCTCTCCCCTGTGGCCTTGGGGACCAACCCAAGGCTGTTGATGTCCTTTTTGTTTTTATTTTTTTTTGCCTTTTTTTGCATCCCTCCCTGCTGTTCTCTCCTCCGTTCCCCACTGCCACTGCGTGTGCTGCATGCCCTGCGCCGTCACTCCCCCGCAGCCAGGGCTGCTCCGTGCTTGGCCAGCTTGGAAAAACCCCAGCCAGCAAATCTCCCAGAGGGACCCAAATCTGCCATCGCCAAGGGCTGCTCCGAGCACAGAGCACATCCCTGTCCCGCCTCATGCCCAGCGGGGCTCTGCGCTCCTGGCCCACCTGTGTGGCACCTGGCAAACCCCTGGGATCACCGGAGCTGTGCCAGGGGCAGCGGGATGCCCTGGGCTGAGCAGCCCTCACCGCCTGCACGGGCTGGTCCCAGACAAAAGCTGGGAGCTCTGCGCATTCCGAGCTGAGCCTGGAGCTGCCGGTGGGTGCGTGCAGAGTCTGCCCCTCAATGGGGCACCCTCACCTCCTTCCACACGTGTGTGCACCCATCTCCTGTGTGCACCCATCTCCTGTGTGCACCCATCTCCTGTGTGCACCATCTCCTGTGTGCACCCATCTCCTGTGTGCACCCATCTCCTGTGTGCACCATCTCCTGTGTGCACCATCTCCTGTGTGCACCCATCTCCTGTGTGCACCATCTCCTGTGTGCACCATCTCCTGAGTGCACCATCTCCTGTGTGCACCATCTCCTGTGTGCACCATCTCCTGAGTGCACCATCTCCTGTGTGCACCATCTCCTGTGTGCACCATCTCCTGTGTGCACCATCTCCTGAGTGCACCCCTCTGTGCACCCACCCCTGGGTGCTGCATCCCCGTGGGATGGGAAGCGGAGGGCTCGGTGTCCCGCTCCGGAGGACTTTGCTGCTTTGTTCCCGCATCCCGCAGTGCATGTTCCCGCTCCAGCCCGGGGTGCTGGGGCAGGATAACCCCCTTTCTCTCTGCAGAGCCTGTCGTAACACGCGTCGGGGGCTGTGCCTGGCTGTGCTCCTCTCTGCTGGCCTTGCTGTGCCTTGATGTTGGAGTCCTTTGTGCCTCTCTTCAGTTTGTAATTTTTTGCCTTTCATAACATGTATATTTTTTCCTGTCTCTTTTTTAATTTCCCCTTCCTTTTGATTTTTTTTTTTTCCATTTTATTTCGAGTTTTTATTTTTTGGTTCTGTTCTTTCCGATCTCCTACAGACAGTCCCCAGCCGTGACCTCTCGGTGGTCCCACTCTACCTTGTACTTGCTGCTCACGGATCCCAGGCAGGACCGAGGGGGGCAGGGCTTAGGCAGAGTTGGCACCGTGTTCACTTTGGTCTCCCACGCTTGTCCCTTTTTAAACCCTTCCTGGAGGCAGCCAGGGAAGTGGCTGAGCCCTCAGCACTGTTAGTGCAGGCAGCCTGTGTCCCCTCTCTGTGGGTTTCCAGGAGAGAATCCCACTCTCACACCCCATGGAAATGGGGCTGCCAGGACCCTCCTGCTGCCACAGTAGCTATGGGGCAGGAAGGGAAAGGAGGAGATTGAGGGGTTTTAGGGAGGTCGGTGACCCCTTGGATCGGGGCACAAGGCAGCCAGAGCTGCCTTATAACTCCCTGTGCTGGGGGCAGGGAGATGGCTCCGTCCTGCCCAGGAGTGACATCCAAGCTGTGACATCCCAGGAGAGCCACCAGCCAGGACCCATGGCCACCAGCCTGAGCTGGGAGGAGCGAGCTGGGGTCCTGCTGTGGGGTGGCTCGGAGGCCCCATCCCCCTGCCCATCCTGGGTGTGTGGAGAGACGGTGGCAGTGCCAGCTGGGGCAGCGAGGAGGGGACAAGGACAGGAAGGAGGCAGCAAGGAGAGGCTGCAGGCAGGGACAGTGGGCAGCCCTCTGTCCCACACAAACCATTGCCTGGGGAGCACTTGCTCCCCCTTCCTGTGTCCATACACGGCTCAGAGGCCCTCCAGGAAGGCTCTGCTTCTGCGGCCCCTCTTCACTGAAGGCTTATCCCCACATGGCTCCCCTGGAAGGCCACAGTCTGTCCCAGTGCCAGGGCTCACCCAAGGACCCTCCTCAGATAGGTGTCTTCCTGCAGGAAATTTTGCTCTGGGGGAGAAGGTCGTCTGTGAATAAATTGGGGTTTTGGAGGGGTCGGGCTGCGGGCAAGGCCGTGGTTCAAGGTGCTGCCAGGATGACTCTGCCTGCCCCCTGTCCTGGCCTGTTTCGGGCGTCCATGGGGTGCTGTCGGCAGCAGAGGCTCTCCCAGAGCTTCTGAGTGTGCTTGGAAAAGAAAATCACCCCCTTCTGGTGGGATCCAGTGTCTGCATCTGATCTGATCCTCAGCAGCAGCCCAGGCACTTGGCTCCTGCCCCTGGTGCTGCCCCCAGCCCCTAAGAGGATGCCAGGCCAGGCTGCTCCTGCTGCTGTGGCACCACTGCCACAAACGCCTTCACTGGGAGGTGCAGGTGGAGTTTTGGAAGGAAATCTTACAAAGAGGGATTTGCTTTCAGCCAAAAAGTCTTTTTTTGGGGTTCAGACCTGATGTTTTTGGCTGAGACCTGTCCCCCAGACTTGGAGTTTTCAGCCGAAAACAAAAACAGGGAGGCAAAATTTTGCAGAGGAGAGAAGGTGTCGCTGTCGATGCCGCGTCACTGCCCCTGCAGCAGCACCCTCCAGCCCTGTGGGCATCCTCCAGCCCTGTGGGCATCCTCCAGCCCCAAAGGTATCCTCCAGCCCCGTGGGCACCCTCCAGCCCCATGGGCACCCTCCAGCCCTGTGGGCACCCTCCAGCCCCGTGGGCATCCTCCAGCCCCATGGGCACCCTCCAGCCCTGTGGGCATCCTCCAGCCCTGTGGGCATCCTCCAGCCCCATGGGCACCCTCCAGCCCTGTGGGCATCCTCCAGCCCCAAAGGTATCCTCCAGCCCTGTGGGCACCCTCCAGCCCCGTGGGCACCCTCCAGCCCCATGGGCACCCTCCAGCCCCAAGGACACCCTCCAGCCCTGTGGGCACCCAGCCTCATGCTGGCAGCACCTTCACCTGGCTCGCAGAGGTGACACAGCCCAGGCCACTCCTGGAAGGACCCAGAGGAATTGGCTTTTGCAAAGTGAGGCTGTTTGGGCCGTTTCCAGTGGACACCAGGAGCACTCCCAGCACGGCAACATATAACTCACCCCCTTGGTACCACCCCCTGACTAACCCCTGTGGTGCTGTGAACCCAGCAGTACAGACGAGGCCTTGTCACTGGAGGACAAAGATCTGAGGGACCGGGAGAGGAGAATGGCCAATAACGCCAGGGAGAGGGTGCGTGTGCGGGACATTAACGAGGCCTTTAAGGAACTGGGACGAATGTGTCAGATGCACTTAAAAACGGACAAAGCACAGACCAAACTGATCATCCTACAGCAAGCGGTGCAGGTCATTCTGGGCCTGGAGCAGCAAGTACGAGGTATGGTACCAGCTGGCAGGGGCACTCCGGGGCCTGTCTCTCCCCCCTGTCTCTGCATGTTCGTGCATCTCTGTCCTGACTCCTGCTTTCGGTGCGAGGTGTGTGTTTGCAGTGCCAGCAGCACCCCTGGGGGCTGGCCGAGCTCTCCCTGGCCCCAGCCCAGGATGGATTTGAGGCTGCTCTCTCCCTCTCCCCTCCTGCCTAATGGGAATTTGGCACCTGGATCCCATTAAGCAGCTTTGGAAAACAGTCCTCAACTCCAAGAGCTGGTTGAGGCACGTGGGGGTTCCTGAAACAGGCACATGGGGAGGCCCTGGCACAGGTTGCCCAGAGCAGCTGTGGCTGCCCCATCCCTGGAAGTGTCCAAGGCCAGGTTGCACAGGGCTTGGAGCAACCTGGGCTAGTGGAAGGTGTCCCTGCCCATGGAACTGGATGATCTTTAAGGTCCCTTCCAACCTAAACCATTCCGGGATTCTATGTTTAAATTGGTGTGGGAGTCCAGCCAGACCTGGGGTTCTGCTCGAACAGGGGTCCAGCCAAATTCCTGCAGGCACAGCAGGGAGCAGCTGCACGGGGCTTGTCCCCCCACGTGGTGCCTTGGGGCTGCTCTGGGGGCTCTGTCCTCGCTCTCCCCCCTGGATGCTGCTGCTGCCCTGTGTGATGCTGTTGCCCACACTGAGGCTGCTCCCCCTCCCTGTTCCTGGCACAGAGCGCAACCTGAACCCTAAAGCAGCCTGCTTGAAGCGTCGGGAAGAGGAGAAAGTGTCCGGAGTGGTAGGAGACCCCCAGATGACACTTTCAGCTTCACATCCTGGTCTAGGAGACGGTCACAACCCTGTTGGACACATGTAAAGGTACCGTTTTTCCCCCGTGATGCCACACCCCGACCCCGTGCCGACACGCATTGCTCTGCTGTGGCTGCTCAGCCCCATTCCCTCAGCACCAGCCAAGGTCCTGCTTCATTTACCTGAAATCAGGGACTTGCACGTGTCCAAGGCACTGGCACAGGTTGCCCAGAGAGGCTGGGGACACTCCATCCCTGAAAGTGTTCAAGGCCAGGTTGGATGGGACGTGGAGCAACCTGGGCTAGTGGAAGGTGTCCCTGTCCATGGCAGGGGATTGGAAGGAGATGAGCTTTAAAGTCCCTTCCAACCCAAACCGTTCCATAATTCTTTGGGCATGTCATGTGCCCTGTGGACACCCAAAGCCTCTGGCCCACAGGAGTTGCAGCCCCATGGCTGGGATGGGGGGTTTCTGTGCTCTCCCCCCCCGAGTGAGCTCATCTCTGCTCTGCATCTCCCAGACCTGCTCCAGTTGGCCACTGGAAACCAGCAACTCCTTTTCCTTGCGGCTCTACGGGAGGGAACGGGCAGGTTCCAGAAATTCCAGGAGAGTCAGAGAAGGTGAAAAATCCTTCACTGGAACTGTAGCAGGCACAGGCTCTGAGGGTCCGTCCCCATTTTTAGGGGGACCCCGTGCTTGGCCAGGAGCAGCCGAGCCTGTTTATCCCAGTGGTGCAGAGATGGTGGGGGGGGTTGAGCAGATCCAGGAGGGGTGGGTCAGGAGCTGATCCCACCAGGGGTGCATGGAGGGGCCACAGTCCCTTGGTGTCCCCTGTCCCAGTGGGTGCCTGGGGGTGGCCTGAGCCAAACAAAGGCAAAGCTCATGTTCCAGCTCTGCTGCAGCCCCGTGGGCTGATTCCTGCAGGGACAGGCTGCAGCAGCAGCCTCGGGGCCCCCTGCAAGGAGCACAGGTTTATTCTCATTTGGATTTCCATCACTTCAGACTCTTTTTTTTTATTTTATTTTAGTTGTAGGTCTCCCTGTTCCTCTGGATACAGAGATCTGTAGGAAGAAAGCCCTCGGTGTGACCTGCAACCTTCTTGAACCATGGACTGTAGTACTGCTCATACTGACACACGCAGACGGATCCTGGTGTGACGTAAGGGGTGGAAAAAAACACTTTTTGTCAAAAACAGAACGAAAACAAAAAAATTGCCTTAAGTATAAAGTGCAGAACAGTCAATACATATCACTCAGTTAGGAGGGGGTGGCGTGTTCTCTTGGCTTGTTCACAAGCAGCCAGCAGCAAAATTGTGCCTAAGCTTGATATTTCTTTTTTAAAAAAAAAGAACATTAGTTATGAGATTTTTTATGTAGAACAAATAGCAATGCCTTTTGGTTTTTTTTAGCTTCTTTTGCATATGTTTTGTAAGCGACGAAAGAATTTTTTTTTGTATAAAAACATGTCTTGTACCCTCCGCTTTTCTGCTGCTGTTTCTATAGTTAACGTTGCATCTTTAGGATCAACCAGAATATTAAAATTGTATTAAGAGAGACTGGATATAAAGAGAGGAATTCTCAGATTCGGCTCGGAAAGCCACTAAAAGCGAATGTAGCCACAGCAAGGGGATGTTCTTCCTTGCCTGGCTTGTACCTTCCATGATAAAAAAACAAACAAACTCATGTGCTGAATTCACCATCTCTTTGCTTCGGCCACTTCTGATTTGGGAAAAGGAAGTTAAGCAGCAAAGCAAGTGGCAGGAGTGCCCCTGCTCCTCCCGGGAGGCGACCGAGGTGCTCTGCAAGGTTTGCTTTGTTCCCGGAGATCTGCTGTGGGAGAGGAGGTGCCCCACGGCTGTCCCGGAGCTGCTGGGAGGGAGCAGGGGTGGAAGAGATCCAGGGACTGGGGCACTTCCAGGCAAAGCGGAGCAGGAACACGGATGCATGAGGAAAGCCCGAGGTGGAGGGAAGCGCCCCTTCCCCACACGCCAGAGCTGTTGGAGGCACTTCCAGGAGCAGCGCTGAACAAAGACCAAGTGAACAAAGCTGGAGCACTGGGAAGAGGTGGAGGCAGCAGCGGGATGTGGGGCCAGGCAGCCCCGTATCTGGGGCAGGAAGGGAGCAGTGACCTGGCTCACTCCAGCCCTGGGCAAGCCACGACCAGCAGCAGGATCCCTTCTCCCTGCACTGGAGTCACCACCATTGGAAGTGGAAAACGCTGCAGGCTCGGGGAGAGGAGCTTCACACTCCACTGTCACCTCCTGTCACATCTCCAGGGCATCCTTGGAGGCAAACTGAGCTCGGCATGGGCTTCCCGTGGGGATGTGAGTGGTAACTTCACCTGCCTGTGGGCTCCTCTCTCCGTGCTGGGAAGGAGGGAAGCGGGAGCACCCGCCCTGCACGACGTGCTCCAGCAGCCAAGCTGGGCCAGCCATCCCTCACTCCCAAGGATTCCCAGTGTTGCTCCAGCCGCTCCAGAGTGCTCAGCAGGAGGAAGATCCCTGGCAGCCCCACTGGGTGCCCCGGAGGTGTGGAGCAAACGAAGAGGTGCTGGGCAGTGCTGAGCTGCAGCAGCCGTTCTGGAGATGGCCACGGAAAAACATCCACCGGGAATTTACTCGTTTCTTCCCTCTCCTTCCCCTTCTGAAACATTTTGTGCCTGGTTCTTCCCAGCTCTGCAGGCGGATGGGGCAGTTCCCCAGGGAGTGTGACATCTGGAATGCTCTTGGACTGGGGCCACAGCTGCCCAGATGTGCCTGGCAGAGCCCAGTCAGACAGGACAGTGCACGGGACACGGGTGCTGGCTGGGGGGGGACGTGGGGACAATGAGGATGGTTGGACCCCCCCTCTCCCCCACAGGGTCCATCTCTCCCCTCTGCTGCTCCAGCCTTTGCTCCTGGGGAAGCTGTGCTGCTTTGGGAAAGGGAAGGACTGGCAAACAGGATTGGGTCCCGGGCTTTGGCATAACCTCCTGGTGCTCCTCTGTGCTCGTGGCTGCACTTTGTGCTCTGGCAAACCCTGCTGGAAGTGCTTATCTCCCTCCTCACCTGGGCACTGTGGCCTCAGCTCCTGCAGCATCTCTGAGAGGAGCCAGTCCAAGTGCCAGGGCAGCATTGGGACTGTCCCTGCTGCCCCTGGCACTGCCTTGGGGCTCCACAGCATCCAACCTTAGCTCTGAAGCTTTTGGGTGCTCCTGGCTTTCCCCAGCTTGCTGCTCCCACCATTCCTTCTGTGTGGGGAGACCTGAGACCACAGCAGCCCCCAGCTGTGTCCCCAGGAAAGCCAGGAAAAGTCAGCAGTTCCAGCAGCCCAGGCTCTTCTTGCCTGTGTCAACAGACACATTTCAGCCTAATTAGCTTGCCAGGTTTATGACACTTCACTCCTTTGGGTTCTTCTGGCTGCTGAAGCACAGGGCAGTGAGATGGATGAGGTTTCCCTCCATGTGTGACACTCCTTGACTCCCGTTCATGCTCTGGGGTACAAATCTGGGGGCTCAGCACCTGCTTTTTGCAGCTGTGAGAGGTGGCTTCATCCCGTGGAGAATTCCTGCTCCATGGGTGGGACAGTGATGGGGCTGCAGGGCTTTCACTGCTCAGGGTTTTCAGCTGGCTCAGTGCCCCTGCCCCAGGAGTGGAAGGGATGGAGCAGTGTCCCAGGACTGGGAGGGATGGAACAGTGTCCCAGATCTGGCAAGCCTGAAACCCTACAAAAAAATTTAAAGTGCTTCCCAAACCCTTTGATTTTGCCACAAGAAATGAAGGTGGCAGTCACGGTCAACTGGATTAAAGAGACTAGTCAGGAAAAATCCAGGAACTCAACAAAATTGGAAATTTGAGAAGATTTATGAGTTATTCAAAATTTTGCTGAACTTCTTCATCCTCTCCAAGTCCTGCAGGCCAGGGGGGATTCCTGATGAGCCAGAGCCTTTCCCACCATCCCCAAACTCCCAGGCATTGCAACAGAGATGGGGCTTTTCAGCTGCATTTCAGTGGTTGAGATGCTGTTTTCTTGACAGCAAATCCAGGCAACTTCCTTCCTTGGCAAGGCCTGGATGAAGATCCTTGAGCATAAACCCTCGGAGCCAGGGTTTGGAGGAGATCTTGGTTCCTCCAGCTCAAAAGCACAATGTGGGGGTGGCACTGCTGTGCCATCTCAATGGCACAGCTTTGTGTGCCAGCCCAGTGTGGCCTCGGTGGCATCTCTGCTTTCCAGGTGCTCACGGAGCAGTTGGGAGGTGCAGCAAGGAAAAATTCCTTTGGCTTCCCAGTGTGTTTGGTTCGGTGTGAATGTGGTGCCTGTAACCTGCCAGGGAAAGTGGCTTTTCTGAAAACGAGCACTATCAGGTGCAGTCCCCAAAATACCACCCTGAACTGTCACCCTGTAGCAGTGAAACTCTTTTCTTTAGGTGTCATGGTCACTGAGGGACAGGTCAGGGCTGTGCTGGCATTCCACTTGGGATCTTACAGATCCCCAAACCTGCTTCTCTGCCTGCCTTCATGTCCCCCACACCCGTGGTGCTGCCAAGAGAGGTGTCCCAGGTGGGTGACAGACTGCAGGGTGCCATTTATTCAGTTTTCTGCTTCCTCTCCTTGCATGCACAAGTGCTGCTAGGCCATGTGCCCGTCCTTGTCGGGGGCCACAGAGCCCCCCCAAAGCTTCCATCGTCAGATAGGGAATCAAGGGGCTGCCTTCCCCTCTGTGCAGCTTCTAGTTTCTCTTTTCCCAGGCTGCATCCCAGTCAAGCAGCAGAACTGGGTTCCCATCTGCCTTGGGACACTCCTTGTGTGGCAGGGACAGTCCTGGAGTGCAGTCCCGGGGTCCCCAGCCCCGGGGGTCTGCTCTGTTCCCCCCCCCAGCCAGCCCCCTGCCTCCCTACATGAGCTGTTCATGCCACGGTGCTGAGGAGTGTCTGGAATCCAGTTTATTAACAGGAAGATTGCAGATTTTTGTTCTTTCTCCCTTTCACCTGCTTTTGCCCCAGAGCAAAGGAGCTGCAGCCTCCCCGAGCCTTCACCTCCCTGGGCTCATGCTGGGGCAGTGGTGTCAGCCTGCCTGCTCCTGCTGCTGCTGCTGCTGCTCACAGCCCAGGGAGCAGAATTCCAGCTGTTTGCAGCCACCTCCCTGCCACGACCCCCCAGTCAGACCAACTCATAGCAACTGCAGTTCCAGGGTCAGTGCAGAACCTGCTCTCGAAGGTCCTTTGTGTCCCCCCAGTGTCCCCACTGAAGCCAGCAGAACCTTTGGGCCCTAGGCCCTCACGGAGTGATTCCTCACATCCTCCCCTCAGCAGGTTGGGGGGCCTTGAGAAACAAGAGGCTTTGGAACCCCCAAGCCCTGCACCCCCTGAGCTTTGCTGCCCTTCCTGCAGCGCTGGCTAACCCAGAGCAAGCCATGGCCACTGGACTCCCCCGTTCCTGCCCAACACCAGCAATAGCAAGGCCTGTTTTCTGTCCCCCAAGCTTGCACAAGGTCTTTGCCCTGTTAAATCCTATGCAACCCCCTCTCCTCTCACCAGGACTCTCCAGATCCCAGCCCAGCCCATTCTCTCTGCTCTTCTCCCATGACTGCTGAATTCTCCCTCCCTGCTGCTCTCAGAGTCCAGCTTCATTTCTAGCAGCTCCAAGAGCATTCCAAGTCCTGTGCCCTGGAGCTGGGAGGGGGCAGATGAGGGCTGAGACAGCAGGAACACCTCTTCCAAGTCATTCTGTGGGAGCTGAGCACTGAATTGGAGGGGGCAAGGCCTGGTGCTGGGGCCCCTCCACACCTCCTTCACCCTCCCGTGCCTTCTGCTCACTCCATCCTTCATCCCCCGTGCCCTGAAGGGAGAAGTTGAGTCCCACCGTGTTGCTGCCCAGACTGTTCTCTTAGCACCTGAACCTCAGGCTTGGCTTGGCCGCTCTCCCTTCAGCCCCCCAAGCCTGAAGGAGTGTTTCCCTGTCTCCCCTGCTCCTCAGTCTCTCCAGCCAGCACCTCTGAGCTGTTTCCCTTAGCAGTGGGGCATCAGCTGGGGTGGAGGCAGGAGGATTCGGGAGGTCAGTCCCATGGCATGGCTGCCTCTCCCTGCCTTTGGGGCAGGTGGGGGGGATCTGGTGCTCTGTACTTGGATTTTCAGGGCAATTCAGCCCTTCCTGGGAGCCAGCACTGCCATGCCTTGGCCTGCAGGACTCCCACAGGAGGCTGGGCTCCGGTTAGGAGGGTGGTGCAGGCTCCAGGTGTTCTGCCAAACCTTTTGTGCCCATCCTGCAGCCTAGCCCAGGAGGCAGTCCTGCCATGGCTCTCCATGCTGGCATTACTGTTCCCCTGGTTTTGTCCATCTCCTGCTCCCTGGGGCTCTCAGTTCCCACCCTGGCCCAGCCAAGCACCTGCCATGATGGAGGGCAAACAGTTTGACGCTCACCCTGGTACATCTCGGCTCAGCTGTGGCACCAGCACAGGAGAGCAAAGGGGTTTTTTGCTTCCAAACGGGATGTTCTGGTACCAAGAGCATCCCCATGCCCTGCACCCCTGGGCTGTGCTTAGGGGAGCCGTGGTGCTCCTCGAGGCAGCAAGCTGGGACACCACAGGTGTGCCATCCATGTCTTCCCAAATCACTTGAACCCACCAGCTGTGGAGCAAACCTTGTAACGTGGGGCCTCTTGGGCAGGGAAGGAGCCAGGGGAAGCCTTGCACCAGCCGTGGTTACTGTGCCAGGAGAGGGGAGAGGGGAAAGAGGCACCTGGAGAGGCAGGACAGGGATGATCCCAACCCCCTGCTGGGGAATGACCCATCGGGTGTGGAGGGTTCCAGCTCTTGGGAATGACCTGTTGGGTGTGGAGGGCTCCAGCTGGGGAAACAAAGCATTCCTGGGATGCTCTTTCTCTATATTTTTGTAGGATGGGGGGTGGGAGAGCAGATGGGAGATGCCTGCGGAAGTTGTTTATTTTTAACCCTGGTTGGTTTTGGTTTTTGGCCTTTAAAAAAAAAAAAAAATGGTCCTTGCTTTTGATGTTTATGCTGCCTACCTGTAAATCCAGATGTACTTAAGTGGCTGAAATCCTTGTTCTTAAATCAGATACACATTATAGTTTTGAACTATATATATAGTAAATATATATATATATATGCCTAACCCAGCAAAAAAAAAAAAAATAAAGTATTTGGGGGTGGGAAATGCGTTGCTCTTTGAAATGAATCACAATTGGGGGATGAAATTGTGTTTCTGAGTGCCTCAAGATATGAATTGTTTTCATTTTTTTAAATAATTTTATACAAGTGTCAAAACAGCTGGCTGGATTATTTGGAATTTTTAAATAATCCTAACTTTTTTAAAGTAGATTTTGAGAACTGTCCTGTATATAACAGTAATGTAGCAATAAATGTGACATTTTATAACAATATTACTTTTTTTTTCCCCATGTCTGTCTTTCAGGTGTTGTATTCCTAGGAATGAAAAGTTGGAATAAAGGTTTTACCTTGTATTAAAAAAAAAAAAAAAATAGAAAGAAAACACCAGACAGGTTTTCAGACATTTGCTCTGGGCACAGGTCCTGCCCCCTGCATCAGCTCTGGCACAGCTGGAATGGTTTGGGTTAGAAGAGACCTTAAAGTCCATCTTGTTCCAACCCCCTGCCATGGGGGGGACACCTTCCATTAGACACATGCACTGGGAATGTGGCCCCTGGGAGGGTTTCCAGCACCTTCCATCCCTGTGGGATCTGAGCACCGTCCCCAGCACCATAGAAAGGCTTTGGAGGTGCTGGGCCCTCCCTGGTGCAGCACAGCCTGTCCCGTGGCTCTGCTGTGCTCAGTGGGCTCAGCCCTGTCCTGGAGAGAGAGAACCCCGTGAAAGTGGGTACACACAGGGTGCACTTTGGAAATGGGGTCAAATGCCCCCAGTCCGTCCCGGGAGTTTAGCACAGGCTGGTGGTGGTGATTCAGGGAATCACAGAATCATTCAGTCCTTTTAAATCATCAAGTCCATCCATGAACCCAGCACCATGTTCACCACTAACCCAGGCCCCCGAGTGCCACATCCACGCATTGTTTGGGCACTTCCAGGGATGGTGACTCCACCACCGCCCCGGGCTTGACAACCCTTTCCATGAAGAATTTTTTCCTAATATCCAGCCTAAACCTCTGTACAGCTGGAGGCTGTTCCCTCTTGTCCTGTCACTTGTTACCTGGGAGCAGAGCCCGACCCCCACCCAGCTCCACTCTCCTGTCAGGGAGCCGGAGAGAGCAACAGTAGTTGCAGAGAACGTGGCAGAAGGTTTAACAGGGCTCAAACCCTGCAAGATGGGATGCATCCAGTACTGGGAGACGGACCAGCCTCACAGGTTCTCACTCTCCCACCCCCATCCGAGGGGTGGGGTCTCTGTCCCTCTGTGCCAAGGGCCCAGCCCCGGCCCCTCACACCCTCACTGTGCTGCCCTGCCCAGCCGGGCTCCACCCGCCCTCAGCCTCCAGCTCCTCCGAGCAGCTCCCTGAGGTGTTGCCCCCCCACTCAGCAGGAATTTCCCCAGCCCCTCATGGCTCGCACCCTTGTGGGTTCAGTGGCTGAGGGAGCCCTCCACTGCCAGCTTGACTTTGGGAGAAACAGAGATGGGGCAGCTGCACCCAGGAGCACTGAGCCCTGCAGACCCTCTCCGAGACCCCCGGTTCCAATGGGGAGGTGCTGCCTGGAAGCAGGGTGGGAAGGAGGATGAGAGCTGCTGGAATTGCTGCTGGACACAGGACACCATTCCTGTGGGTTTGCACAGGGAAGCCCAGGAAGCATCTGCAGCCCTGAGGCTTTGGCAGTGCATCCACAGGCCTCAGGCAGACAAGCACTTCAAGCTCTAATATCCTTCAGGATTTTCATAGAATCCCAAAATGGTTTGAGTTGGAAGGAACCTTAAAATTGATCTCATTCCACCTCCTGCCATGGGCAGGAACACCTTCCACTAGACCAGGTTGCTCCAAGGCCTGTCCAACCTGGCCTTGGACACTTCCAGGGCTGGGGCAGCCTTTTCCAGGGTTCTTCCTGCAGGTTCACAAGAGGCCGAGCAGGCTCAGAGCAGAGCCCGGGGAACATTATGGAATTGCTGGTGAATTTAGGACCCTCTGCTGAAAAATCTGGCTGGTAAATCCCTCTCCTGTAGGGAGAGGCTGAGCAGCCGTGACAGGAGGGTTTGTGGAGGCACTGACAGGCACTGGGGAAACCTCTCTGGGAAGGGGACACTACCCTTCAGCACAGAGGGTGAGAAGCAGTCCCAGCTCACTGCGGGGACAGTGCCCCCGCTCAGGGTTTGTGTCCCCTCTCTGATGTGGGGACAGCCCGTCACCTCAGGGCTGGTGTCCCCCCTTCACCATGGGGACATCCTGTTGTTATGACCCACCCCAGAAGGTGAGGGTAACCCAGGTTCTTGCTGATAGATCCCTTGGTGTGGATTAGAGTGAAATGACACTGAATGATCAGTGTTTGTAAAGATATATATATGTGTGGTTTGTTTTAGAACAATTTCGTTTCAAAGAAAAACAGGTATGTAGCCGTTTTGGTTGTTATAATCTATGGTAATACAGCAATATTAAAGCATAAAAATAACACTTAAGAAAATGTATAAGGGAGAGAAAGAGAAAAAAAGAATGAGAAAGGGGTGGTCTTGATCTGTTGAGGGTGGGAGAAGTCCACAAAACTCAAAGATTTCATGAGTTATACGAGTTCCCACTCAGGCTCAGGTGGGAACACCTTGTCCCTCTCCTGGGGCGGGGACTTTTAAAATGGATGATGTAATACTGGATCATGGGACACTTCATGAGCCTTTGACACCTTCTAAGATATTACAGCTGCCTATTATGTCAGAACCAATCATGACCCTCTACGGTCCATCATCTGAGATGAATAGCTCAAGGTAGGTGTGAATGTCTTCGATGCTCCCTGGAGGGGTTTACACAGCAGAGTCATCAGGTAAGGGAGGACACTGGCAGATAAGAAGGACTACCCCACTTCCGCAGGATTTGCCTCTAATTAGCCTCTTCCCGTATCTGGAAATCCAGTTTGTAGCTTCAGGGATGGAGGCCCTTCTGCACCTGGGGTAGCTGGACAATAGCATACGTCAAGGTCCTTTTGCAGTTCAAATTAGGAGACATATTCAGGGAAGGGGGGGCTTTGCTGGGTAAGCAGCTGTTTCTTTGCAGTTTGCTACAGTGGACAAAAGTCTTTTGGTGATCTTAACAATGTTTAAGCCATTAACCATTTCAGTCTCTGTCACCTGTCCCCTCGGGGCTCGTGTGCCCTCTCCTACGTCAGGACAGCCTGTCCCCTCGGGCTGCTGTCCCCTCTCCAGCATGGGGGACAGCCCATCATCCCCTCAAGGCTCGTGTCAGGGCTTGTGTTCCTGCTCATGTCCCCTCTCCAGTGTGGGGAAAGCCCATCTCCTCAAGGGCTCATGTCCCTTAAGGGCTCATGTCCCCACTCCAGCGTGGGGAGAGCCCAACCCCTCAGGGCTCATGTGTCCTCAGGGTTCGTGTCCCCACTCCAGTGTTGGGACAACCCAACCCCTCAGGGCTCACGTCTCCTCAGGGTTTGTGTCCCCACTCCAGCATGGGCAGAGCCCATCATTTGCTCCAGGCTCATGTCCCCTCAGGGCTCTTGTCAGGGCTGCTGTCCCTTCTCTGGTGCAAGGACAGTCTGTCTCCTCAGGGTTTGTGTCCCCTCAGGACTTGTGTCGGGGCTCTCCAGCACGGGGACACCCATTACCCCTCAGGGCTCCTGTTAGGGCTGGTGTCCCCTCAGGGTTCGTGTCCCCTCAGTCCTCTCTGGTGTGGGAACAACCCACCCACTCTGGGCTTGTGTCCGCACTCCAGCGTGGGGACAGCCTGTCCCCTCAGGGTTCATGTCAGGGCTCATGTCCCCTCAGGGTTCATGTCCGGGCTCTTGTCCCCTCAGTCCTTGTGTCCCCTCAGGGCTCGTGTCCCTTCAGGGCTCGTGTCAGGGCTGGCGTCCCTTCTCCGCTGCGAGGACAGTCCGTCCCCTCACCCCTCACGCTTTGTGTCGCCTCAGGACTTGTGTCGGGGCTCTTGTCCCCACTAGCCCCTCAGGTTTGTGTTAGGGCTGGTGTCCGCTCAGCCCTCGTGTCCCCGCTGTCCCCGTGTCCCCTCGGCCCTCGTGTCCCCTCGGCGCCATGTCCCCTCCCCACAGGAGATGGGGTCGCAGCCCCACACACCCCCGACTGCCGCTGTCCGCAGCTGTTCCTTCGCCAGCCCCGCTCCGTGAGCTCCGGAGCCGCCTCCTCCCGCCGCGCGTGCTCGGAGCGGCACCGCCGCCATCGCCGCCATCGCCGGCCCGCGCAGGCGCCCCGGGGGTCACTTTGAGGCCGCGCCATGTTGAACCAGCTGCTGGGGCCGCGCTACGCCCAACTGCTGCAGAACTGGTGAGGGGGCAGCGGGGCTGCGAGCCCGGACCCGCGGCTGTCCGCCCGCTGGCCCCGGTCCGCCCGGTCCCGGGTCTGCCCGCTCCGACCTGGGGTCTGTCCGCCCACCCCGGCTCGGAGTTTGCGCGCTCGGGGCGGGTGTGAGGGGCTGAGGGGTGTGAGGGGCTGAGGGGTGTGAGGGGCTGAGGGGTGTGAGGGGCTGAGGGGGTGTGAGGGGCTGAGGGGTGTGAGGGGCTGAGGGGGTGTGAGGGGCTGAGGGGTGTGAGGGGCTGAGGGGTGTGAGGGGCTGAGGGGTGTGAGGGGCTGAGGGGGTGTGAGGGGCTGAGGGGTGTGAGGGGGGCAGGAGGCAGGCGAAGGGGCTTCCTTCCCGCCCGGCTGTGGCTGCATTTCATATATAGAGGGTTTTTTAAACACAGCCTTTGCAGAACGAAGTGGCGTGGGGGACAGAACAAGGGGATGTGGCTGTAGCAGCGTGTCTTCTCTTTGTTGAGTAATGGGCTTCCTGAGTTAAAGCGTATCGCTCTTTTCCCGTAAAATACCTTGGCCGCACTGAGGGCCAATGCTGTTCTGTGTATGCGAGGTTGTTTCAGTATTTCACGGTATGGTTTGCGCGCTGCGGTACCAGAAGGATCTGAAGCTGTTGGAGTGTCCAAAGGAGGGACACGGAGATGGAGCAGGATCTGGAGGGGAAGGGTCTGAGGAGCAGCTGAGGGCACTCGGCTGGTTCAGCTGGAGCAGAGGAGACTGAGGGGAGACTCCTCGGGGGCTGCAGCTCCTGCCGAGGGGAGGCGGAGGGGCAGGGACTGAGCTCTGCTCTGGGACCAGGGACAGGACCCAGGGAAGGGCTGGAGCTGTGCCAGGGGGGTTGGGATGGATCTCAGGGAAAGGTTCTTCCCCCACAGGGTGCTGGGGCACTGCCCAGGCTCCCCAGGGCAGTGGGCACGGCCCCAAGGCTGCCAGAGCTCCAGGAGCGTTTGGACAACGCTCTGAGGGACAGGGTGGGATTGCTGGGGTGTCTGTGCAGGGCCAGGGGTTGGACTGGATAGACCTTGTGGGTCCCTTCCCACTCAGGATATCCCAGGATTCTAAGCTCTTTCCCTAGTTGAAATGACTTCTCAGGTGCCTTGGCTATGAGCATCTGCCAGACAGTGGAGAAGGAAAGTTGTTCACCTGCATGTGTGTCTGTTCTTTAGGACTCCCACCATTCTGACATGGGGTGGGGTGGCCGGTGTTGGGGTGATTTGGGCCACAGACTGGAAGCTGATCCTGCAGTATGTTCCCTACGTTGGCGGCAAGTACAAAACTGAAGACTGAGCTTCCCTCTAATGGTAAGTTTTGTTTGTGCATCTCTTGGCTTAAGTAATAGAATCATAAAATCACAGAATCCCAGACTGGTTTGAGTTGGAAGGACCTTAATGTCCATCCAATTCCAGCCCCTATCGTGGGCAGGGACACCTGCCACTAGACCAGAGTGCTCCAAGCCCCGTCCAAGCTGGTCTGGAACACTTGAACACAATAATCCTGACAGCTGATGTTTCCTATTTGTCTGGGGCACAATCATAATGTTGCTCCAAAACTGTGCAAGTTTTTTTGTTCATAACTTTTTTCTTAATGGGGCTTCACAGAATGCCAGAAGGATGAAACACTAATAGGAGTATGTTTCTCAAGTGATTATTGTGCAAGTAGTGGGTTTCCACAATGTAATGTGGTTCTTGAGAGGTCAAATCAGGTTTTCTGTGGTCATTTGGAACTTTGACAGATCTGTTACTTCTGTTCCTGGGGAGAAGGGCTACAAGCTCAGGAGTAATTTTGTGATTAGGCAAATTCAGACTCCTTTCTGGTTCTTTTAACTGTTATTGAAAGTAAATTGAATGTTCAGAGCTGGTTACTATACACACAAATTCCTTCTAAGATTGGCTTTCTCAAGGTTTTGGTTATTTTCCTTCTTTAATTGCATACCAGAAGTGCTGTTTTGAATGTTCTGGAAGTGTCAGCCTCTCTAAAGCTGGAGCACCAGCGAGGCAGACCTTCTGTTGGGCCTCTCAATGCATATTTGTTGCAGTAGGCAAGTTCAGGACTTTTTTATTCCTTGCTGCAGGTAGAAGGGAGCCAGGAATATTTTTCCCTGGCATTAAAGGATGCTGAGGGGAAGAGGTCCAGAGAAAACTCTGTACACCTCAGTACTTGTTTCTTCTGGTCAGAATAACGACATCTAAATGTTGATCAGTGACAGTGAGCTACTTGCATTCCAGCTGCATAGTATTTTATAGGGAAAACAGCCAGTTGGGAAGGCACAGACAGTACTTTAAGCCTCTTTTCCCAGCACTACTTATTGCAGTTTAAACAAGTTAAACAGCTGCAGTTTAAACAATTTTCTGTGTCTTCCCTGTTTGAAAACTTTGTGTTGCACAGATCCTTCTGTAAGCAAAGGAGGAAAGAGCCTTGTCATGAATGTCACAGTGGAAGCACCTCGGGTGATCAGAGATGTTTACAGACAAGTCACAGAATCCCAGAGTGATTTGGGTTGGAAGGGACCTTAAAGACCATCCAATTCCAACCCCCTGCCATGGGCAGGGACACTTTCCACTAGACCAGGTTGCTCCAAGCCCTGTCCAACCTGGATGGGGAGAAGTTCTAAGTGGGAAAGCTCTCAAGTTATGTAGAGTCAATTAAATTACCCTGCAAAGAGCTTCCTTTACTTAAAAATTCTCTTAGGCAGTAGTAGGAACACGAGTCCATTCCTGAGCCAACAGTGTGGGGTTTCTGATTTCAATAAAGAGCTTTGTGTGTAACTCCTCTGGAAAGAGGAACAGAGGGAATGCATCTGTGGTGGCCTGTGAGCCCTTCCAAAGGGTCTCTGGGCTTGCACACCTGCACCTGCTGTGCCTGGATCAGCTCCTGTACCAGAAACTTCTTACCTGGGTGCTGGAGGCTTTTGAAATCTGTTGCTGTGTTGGCTGCTGTGGCCCTGGGCAGGAAGCTCTGCTTAACAAGTGCTTTGTGTTTGTTGTAGGAAACGTGTTGCTGGAGAGAGTGTTTGGAGCCACCCGTCCACCGAGCCCCTGCCTTGAGGTGCCCCTGCAGTGCCCCTGCAGGTCCTGCTGCAGGCTGTGCTGGGTCTGTCCCATCAACAGCTGGGAGCAAATTTACCTTCACTGACCACTTCCTCTGATGGCTTTCCCAGCAGATCTTGCACTCATGGGAGTAATTTATAGACCTGATGTACACAATAAACCGAGTGAATGATATTTTGGGGCTTTTTTTTAAGTATTACCTTCTTAAGAGCAGGCTCCTGGTTTGCTTTTGTGTTATAAAATCACGGAATCCCAGAATGGTTTGGGTTGGAAGGGACCTTAAAATCATCCAGTCCCACCCCCTGCCATGGGCAGGGACACCTCCCACTAGCCCAGGTTGCTCCTTTGATCCAACCTGGCCTTGGACACTTCCAGGGCTGGGGCAGCCACAGCTGCTCTGGGCAGCCTGTTATGTCTTCAGCTTGTCCTAAGGCAGGTCTGCCAAGTGTTTGCCTCTTTCCATGTGCAGGTTCCCTGGGAATCAACCAGTGGCTGCTGAGTTTGATGATTTATTTAAATAATTTCTAGTTCTTGAGCTACTCTTAGTGATGTCTTGATTTTAGGTCCTCATTCCTTAATCACTGTGGCCTCATGCACACAGTTAACTTTTCATAGCCAATATTCCAGAGTTTCCTGGTAACAGATTCCTGGCATTTAATTTAATAGAAAGGTTTGGGGTTTTTAACATCAATTCATGGGCCATTTAAACTGTCTGATTGGGCACACACTATGTTTTAGCTTTTCTGGCTTAATCTGGGGGCTCGAGGAAGGCAGTCCCCAAACCCTGGGAGCCTTTCTGTGTACCAGGGTGAAAACCAGGGCTTCAGAGAGCTGCTCAGGTCCTCCTTAGTGTGTGGTTTGAGTAGAAAAAGCATCTGTATCCTTGCTTCATAGGTCTGTTTATTTGTCAGCATTAATTGGTGATGAAACGACCCCCTGTCCCAGCCTTTTAGATGACAAAGATTTTAGCTGTTAGAAAAAGGAAGAACAAGGATTATTCCTGCTCTGGTCTCTGCCACTCAGCCACAGTAGATGACTCAGACTCAGAGGGGAAGAGTTCATCCCTTTTCACGAAGACCAGAATTTGCAAACAAACTTTTCTCTCTGCGAGAACAGTCACTGTTTTCTTTCTATTCAGTACCTAATTTCACCTTGTTATAGTTTTTGGCTGTAATGCAAGGTTTGCATATCTTTAAGGGGTAATTCCAGACGTAGCTGTGCTGCCTGTGTGTCACCCTCAGGGCTGGAGGCTTCTGAGGGATGTTTTTAGGGAAAACTGGTGGAAAATCTGCAGAACAGTGGCACTTGAACCACTTATTTAATAGAATAGTTGTTTAGTGTTGCTTCAGCAGCATCATTGTTAATTAATGGGTGATGAGGAATATAATTTTCTCATGCAGAGTTCCCTTTGCTGCCCTGCTCTGTCCAACAGGATAGAATCACAGAATCCTGGTAAATCCTGAGTGGGGAGGTTCCCACAAAGATCATCCAGTCCAACTCCTGGCCCCACACAGGACACCCCAGCAGTCCCACCCTGTGCCTGAGAGTGTTGTCCAAGCACTCCTTGAACTCTGGCAGCCTTGGGGCAGCTTCCCTGGAGGCCTGAAGGAACTGCAGCTTATGGAATTTTGGGATAACAGTGCTGTTTCCTCAGTCAGTCCCACTCCCTGCTCCAGCAGTGCTCCTGACTGACTCCCAGAAGGCCAAAGCCTCACGCTGACCTGGGATGCTGAGAGTGTAGGTTTGACAACAGCAGCCTTGTGCTCTATGTAGGGGTGTTGGGTTTGACCCATTTCTATCCAAATGATGCCTGGACATTCTGCCAGCCTGTCCTCACGTGGCAGCAGGACTGGAAGCTCAGGCTGGACAGTTGAGTGCCTGCTCTTACCTGTGTAACACACCCGGACAGGACGGGCACAATCTGCTGCTTCAGAAATTCCCGGGGTTTGCCTTGTTCCCACGGGCAGGCAAACGCGTTCCCACAGCTCAGAGTTCTCTGGGAGGCCTGGAGTTGGGGGTCTGGGTGTGGCTCCCAGCCCTCTGGGCTCCCCAGGGTGTCAGTCCCTGGGGAGAGGTACCTGTGCAAAGCCCCAGGGATTGCTCTGTGCCCAGCAGGGACACGAGGAGATACTGAAGGGAGGAAAACTCACTCAAAATATCAAATCTTTGCACAGGCAGCACTACAAGGAGTGTACAGACCTTGCATTTGTTTGGGGATTGTTCAGCTGTTTGTGTTTCCTACAGCAGTTCCAATGATGGCTTTATTGCTAATTAACCCTAGGATTAGTGTGTAACTGATTTAATTGCTGCATTTCATCTTTCACAAGAGCAAATACAAATACCTCCTGCATTCCTGGGCAAGTTTCTGTTAAAACTCTTAATTACTGCTCAAGTGGCTTGGGTGGTCTTTCTAATGTTTAATATCCCAGCATTGCCTCTTTTCTACAGTTAATTATTTTCATAGTGAACTACTGAATGCCACATGCATTAGAGGAACAAAATTAAAAGACAGTGACCTGACAGAGGGGGGAAAAGGAGGAAAAGCTTCTTCCTCCAAACCTGGGAGAAGGCACAGAGGGGGCCAAACTCATGGATTGTGAAATCCATGGCCAGTCCTGCTCTGGAATAAGCTCCTTGGTTGGCACTGGGATATTTGACTGCAGAGTAGGGAGCTTCAAACCAGGGCTAAATAAAGTGTTTTTCTGTCAGGATACCCTGTCCCTTCCTTCCATGCAACAGATTTTGGTGGTTTTTTTAGATTATCTGCTTATCCTGGAGCAACATGGACACTGGCAGCTGAATCCGCTTTCAGCTGGTGGCAATACCTACAAATACCTCATCTCCTGTACCTTGGCAGTGTTCCCAAAGCAATACTGGAATATTTTCCCTTGGGCTCAAGAGTTCGTTTCTACCTAAACATTTCACAAAGGCTGTCACGGAATAGTCTGAATTGGAAGGGACCCACAGGGATCATCGAGTCCAGCTCCTGAGTGGCCCCTCCAGGGATCAAACCCACACCCTTGGAGTTATTAGCACCGGGCTCTAACCACACACAGTCCTAAGAAAGGTTTCCCCTTCCACAAGCTGGTGCCTACTGCCAGTAAAAACTGATTTTCTAACTCCTGATACCCCAAGCTCGAGGCCCAGAGGACATTTCAGGGATCCCCCTCCCCATCTGCACCCCCAGCCCCATCTGCTCCCTGATCTGCCAGTTCCTTCTTAAAAATGCCCCTGGAGGGGACTTCAGGTGCCTCAGTTTCCCTCCTACACTCGCTTTTATACTTCATTTTCAATCAAGAAGCTGTATTTCAGTACAAGTTTTTGGTTAGAATACTATGAGTTGGGCTGGGTTGTGAGGTTTTGGGGTGTTTTTTCCAAAAAAAAGATGATTTATGCATTACAGGAAACAGTGTAGGTTTGATCAATACTGGGAACTGGAACTTTTTTGATCTGTTTGTGCAAGATTGCAGGAAATAACACCGATAGCAGAGCGAGGTATTCCTTAAGTGTGAGCCCAGAGGAGACAATGTTACACCACCAAGCCCCAAACCAATCCCTGGGGAGCTGGAATGCCTTGAGGGCAATGAGAAGCTCAGCACTGATCAAATAAAAGACAACACCTCCACTCTCCTGGATCATAAGTCTCTTTGAACAAAGCAAATGTGACCCAGCACCTCCAGGCACACCCAGCTCTTGGGAGTTATTTGCAGTTTCTACCCCTGAGTCTGGACAACTTGAACCCCATTGTGGGGGTCTTGGGGTTCCCTCTCATCTGCAACACCTCTCACATCCATCCACTCCTGCTGCTTTCCAAATGAGGGAGTTTCAAACCTATGAGTGAACCCTGATATAAAAAGGAAAAAAGATAATAAGTAATAACCAACTGTGTGGAGTTTGACAAGGGTAAGTGCCAGATCCTGCCCCTGGGACGGGCAGTGTTGGATGCAGGGACAGACTGGGGAAGGAGGGGCTGGGGAACAGCACCACGGGAAGGGCCCTGGGGGTCCTGGTCAGTGGCCAGTTGGATCTGAGTCAGCAGAGTGTCCTGGCAGCCCAAAGGGCCACCCTGTCCCGGGGGGCATCAGGCCCAGCATCGCCGGCCGGGCCAGGGAGGGGATTGTCCAACCCTGCTCTGACCTGGGGCGGCCTCACCTCGAGTCCTGGGGGCTGTTTGGGGGCCACAGTGTCAGAAACATCTAATCAATGTCAGAAGGATGTTGGAGAGTGTCCAAAAGAAGCACACGGGAATGGGGAAGGGTCTGAGGAGCAGCTGAGGGCACTCGGCTGGTTCAGCTGGAGCAGAGGAGACTGAGGGGAGACTCCTCGGGGGCTGCAGCTCCTGCCGAGGGGAGGCGGAGGGGCAGGGACTGAGCTCTGCTCTGGGACCAGGGACAGGACCCAGGGAAGGGCTGGAGCTGTGCCAGGGGGGTTGGGATGGATCTCAGGGAAAGGTTCTTCCCCCACAGGGTGCTGGGGCACTGCCCAGGCTCCCCAGGGCAGTGGGCACGGCCCCAAGGCTGCCAGAGCTCCAGGAGCATTTGGACAACGCTGTGAGGGACAGGGTGGGATTGTTGGGGTGTCTGTGCAGGGCCAGGGGTTGGACTGGATGGTCCTTGTGGGTCCCTTCCAGCTCAGGATATTCCAGGATTCTAACTTAATCTACCACCAGCTGTGGACTGGAGGAAGCACTGGCAGTTCACACAGACTGAGTTTGATGTCAGCCCAGAGCAGTGGCTGGAGCTGAGCTCATTGCAATGATCCCAGCGGGTTCCAGGCGCGCTCCCATGGACACCACTGCTCTGAAGTCTGATGCTGATCCCTTCCCAACTCTCCTCCGAGCAGGATTCTTACCAAAAATCTAATGCATCATCCATTCATTAAAGGAAAACTGATTCCTCTGACTTGCCTTGGGAAGGAGGCTGCCTTGTGGTGCTTGGTGTTTTCCAGCATGTGGATACTGGAATGGTGAGGAATACGAGCTGCCAGGATTCGGGTTCTGGGTGGCACTTCATTCCCAAAGCTGGATTCCAGGTGGATGTTCCCCGGCAGCGGGAGGCAGACACCCCTCTCAGGGCTTCCACCATGGGTCATTTGGCCCTGCTTGGTTTATACCTTTTTCTAGAAAACTTTTCACTGCTTTGTCTTCACTCCAGCTCCTCCAGAGCAGATTTCCCCCCTTTCATGGGAGGCTGTTTGAGGGGTTTTTGTGCGTGGCTCGCCCTTCAGCCCCTGTCCCGGAGCGGGGCTGTGGCCGCTGGACAGAGCGGAACGGCCCCGGCAAAGCCCCTCGGGGGCCGCCCCGCCGCCAGTGCCGGTTCTCCCCGGCGGGGTCCCGGCGGGTCCGTGTCCCCGGGGGGTTCCGTGTGCCCGGGGGGGTCCGTGTGCCCGGGGGGGTCCGTGTGCCCGGGGGGGTCCGTGTCCCCGGGCTGTGGGCGGGGGTCGCGCTCGGGCGGGTCTCTGTCCCCAGTCGGGTCCGTGTGCCCGGGCGGTGGGCGGGGGTCGCGCTCGGGCGGGTCCGTGCCCGCGGGCGGGGCGGGGGGCGCGGGGCGGGGCCGGCGCTGCGGGGGGCGCGGGCGGGGGGTCGCGGGGCCGCCAGTGCGGCCGGGGAGGGCGCGGGGGGAAGATGCCCAAAGCGGCTGTGCGGGGACACCGCGGGGGCCCGCGGCGACGGGGGCTGCGGTAAGACCGGGGGTACCCCGGGGGGGAGCAGGGCTGCGGGGGGAGGGGGGCGCACGTGGGGGCGGTGGGGAGGGACTATATCCGGGCGGAGGGATCCGGGCGCGGCGGGCGGCGGGTGGAAGGGGCGGGCGCGGAGCGACGGGGGCGGGCGGAGGGAGCAGCGCCGGGGCCCGGCGGGCGGGATCGGGTTTGGGATCGGGATCGGGATCGGGATCGGGATCGGGATCGGGATCGGGATCGGGATCGGGATCAGCAGCGGGACTGGGTTGGGATCAGGAGTGGGACCGGGACGAGCCGGGTCCGCGGCGCCGCCTCCCGGGGGCAGCGGGAGCCCGGAAGAGCCGGCGGCGGGAGGAGAGCGCGGCGGCCGGGAAGAGCCGGCGGGAGGCGGCCGGAGCCAGGCGGGAGCGGGCCGGGAAGAGCCGCCATGGAGCGGAAGAGGTGGGAGCGCTCGGCGGGGCCGCCCCGGGCACGGGGGGGGAGCTGAGGCCGCGGGGGGAGCCCGGGGGGGCCGCGCCGGGGCTGCAGCCACAGGTGGAGGGGTCCGGGACCTGCCCCGGGATGCTCGGCCCCCCCACCCGCCCGTCGGGGGGAGCCCCCGCGTCCCCTCGGGGCGGCTCATCCCTGCAAACCGCCTTGGGGGTTTGTGTGTTCTCAAATGAATTAAGGTGTTGGCGAGCAGCCGGGGTGTCGTTCCTCGCTCTCTCTGTTGCTCTTTGGGTGCATTCAGAGATTTTGGGGGGGTCGGAGGGAGCCTCGCCTGCCCGCGCTGGCGGGGGAGCCCCGGGCAGGCTCGGGATGCGCCTTCCCGGGAGCGGGGCTGTGGGGGAGCACATGGCCCGCGAGCTGGAGGTTTGCTATTTATATCGTCCCCGTATGGCTTCTGTGGCTCATATGGCCGTAGGTGGCCGTATGGATCCTCCCCGCACCCACGAGGGCTGAGCTGCGGAACTCGGGTCCTTCGGGAGCTGGGGAGAGCAGGGGAGTTATCCCTGCGTCCTCACTTGGCCCTGCTTGTCGGGAAAATACAGACCATCAGCTTCACCCATCTGTCATGGAATCATCACCGAGTGCTTTGGGTTGGGAGCGACCTTAAAGCCCACCCAGTCCCACCCCCTGCCGTGGGCAGGGGCACCTTCCACTAGCCCAGGTTGCCCCAGGTCTCATCCGACGTGGCCTTGGACACTTCCAGGGACGGGGCAGCCACAGCCTTAGGTTTCGTTTTTAGAATCAGGTTGTGAGAAGAGCAGTGAGTGAACCAGAAAATACCATCCTTGAGAGCAGAAAGCTGAAAGTGCCAACTCTGCTTGGAGGGCGAGGGGAGGACGAGACCACCAGCAGCGGCTGAAAGCTTCAAAGATCCCATTTTTTCCCCAGAACTTACTTGTGAAGTTACAGTATGGGAGCTGAACTTCCAAAAAAAAGGGCGAGAGAGGATAAGCAGCATGTTTTTATTCCTGAATTATAATGGGTTGTCCCTTTATATCAATTTGGACAGAGATCAAAGGTAGAACAGGGCTTCATTCCACTAATTTTTGGTTACTGTTGCATTTTGCATTACCTCAGAGTGGCAAATACAGGTGTGGTGTTTCTTTAATACCTCTGCTAGTTCTGCCTGTTGCTTACCTGGGTGATTTTTCTGTCCAGCTCCTCTGGATGTACAGATGCAGTGAGGGCTTGTCGAAAATTCCCTGTGAGATGTGTGTGTGAGCCAGTCTCTGGCTGGAAATCAAACCTTCCTCAAGGTGTAGGTACCTGGGCAGGTTTTAAAACCAATCCTCAAACCTCAGGCTTAGGAAGGTTTCTGGCTGATGTGGTGGGGGCTTGTGGGCCAGATTTGGAGCAAGCAGGAAAGGTGCTGGGAGACAGGATTTCAGGGAGGGAAGTGTATCAGGGATTTTGTGAAAGTGGCAGGTTGTCTTTGAGGGAGTTCTGGCTACAGAAGCTCTCTTCAGACTCAGGGTTCTCACCCAGGGAAAGGAGAATTTAGTGCTGCTTCGTGGGGCTTTTCTTCAGAGTATTTTTCTCCAGAAAGTTTGAGGACCAAGTGTCAGAAATTTGGGATCTCTGCTTGTCTCTGCTTCAAGTTGTTGAAATTGCTATACTGGGAAACTTCACAGATCTCTTGTGTGAAACTTAAGTTAGTTGAGAATTTCTTAATTTGCAGCACTAATGTAAAAAGTTGGAAGAAAACATTTTTAACACTCCCCCGAGGATGTTTTGATCAATATGCTTTTTTTCCCCCCCAAAAAAAAACATAGAGGAGAATGCTTCTCCTGAGTTTGTGCTTTGCTTTTCCTCTGTTCTGGTTTGCCCACAGGGAGGCTCTGATGATTTCTCTCATGAGAGGGGATCGGCCTCAAGTTGCACCGGGGGAGGTTTGGATTAGGTATTAGGGAATTTATTTTCATGGAAGGGGTTCTCAAGCACTGGAAGAGGCTGCCCAGGGCAGTGGCAGAGTCACCGTGCCTGGAAGTGTTCATAAAACATGTGGTTGTGGCACTTGGAGACGTGGGTCAGGGATGGTGGCGGTGCTGGGTTGATGATTGCACTCAATCTTAAAGGTCTTTTCCATCCTTTACAATTCCACGATTCCATGATGCTGCAGTTGAGCCTTATAAGAACATCTGCTTCTGTTTGTGCTCAGTCCTGAGTTACGGTGTTACCACTCGGGCTCTTGTGGAGGGGTGTGGCGCTTCTGGAGATTTGGAAGGTTTTGTGTGTGCAAGTTCTTCGTTTTGGGGTTTTTTGGTGCGGTTGGAGCCCAAGCTGCTGAACAAAGACACCCCATTGCCCTGCAGGGCAGGGAGCACCATCCCCTCCACGCTGGTGCTTGGAACAGCCCCGGTGGGAAGGGACAGGTCGGGTCCCCAAGGCTGGATGTGAAGGAGTGGGGTGGGTTATGGCAGCTGGAGGAGTCACCCAGCTTGGTCTGGCTTGTTCCCATCAGTGTTTCTGTGTCTGTGCCAGCCCAGCCCATCCCAGCAGAACCCAGCTGGAGTGTGGGACCGCCAGGGCAGGGCTGGGTGTCGATGCTCCATCCCGGGATGACGCGGTGATGCTGTAAGAGGGATGCTGACAGTGCCAGGGTGGGCAGTGTCCCGGGATCCCCATCTCCCTGGGAGCAGAGTCAGGGGTCCTGCAGCCCCCCAAGGGCCCCCAGCACCAGGCTTGGCCTGGAGCAGGGCTGGGGGGAGAAGTGAGAGGAGGGAGCACACGGAAAAGGAGAAGGAAAATCACTTTGTGTTCTGCCCATCGCCCCCCCAGCGAGTAAAAGAGGCTCTGGGTGTGTGCTCTCCATCACCCGTTTCCCCGGGTTATTCCTGTCTCCATTTCTTCCCAAGGCAGGCGGCGGCTGGGCTGGCTCAGGGTTTGGTTTTTTTTTTTTTTTTGTCTTTTGTCCCTCGCTTCCCAAGTTGTGCAGATCCTGTGCAGGCTAAATGGGAGAGCGGAGGGGAGGAGACTCGTGTGAGGAGGGAGGAGGGGAGAGGGCCTGGGCTGGCAGCCGCTCTCTCCTTAAGGATATAAGGCAGGAAACAAAGGGCGAGCTGCACATGGAGAGCAGGGGCACCTGGCAGGCCTGGCCCTTCAATAGCCTGCCCCGAAGGCGGCTTAATCCGCACGGAAAAGTCTGGGAATGAGGGGTGGGGGGGCTCGGGCTCGGTCCCAGTGCCCAGGTCAGTGTTGTTGGTGGGAGCCAGGGGCAGATAAAGCCTCGGAGCTGTTGATGGACGAGCATGTAAAATCCTTTGCAACTTTGCTTGCCCTTGCCTTTCAGCCTTGGGGAAGTGTGACAGACCCTAATTTGGGACCCCGGGATCAGTTTGGCCTCGCAGCTTCGGTGCCTGCAGGGTTTGTTGCTGAGAGAGTTTGGGTTTTGCAGCTTTGTACCAAAATGTCTCCTTCCTGGGCCTCTTTAAAGTCTTTGTGTCTCCAAGCCAGGAGCGCAGGGCAAAGCCTTTGCTCTGGGGTGGAAGGAGGTAAATTCTGTGTTTTGTGACATTTAAAGGGCACAGAGGCACTTCAGCAGTGCTCAGAGTCGTGAAATGCTGGGGGGCAGTTTCTGTGTGTTGTGAGCAGCAGGCAGTGCTGCTGCTCGAGTTTGGGGTTGTTTGGGCTTCCCCCCACACTTTCAGCCTCTCAGGTGTGTGGAGGTCCCCCCAATGTCCTGCATGCCCCTGCCAGAGGGTCCCCAGAGCACCCCAGCCCCTCCTTTCTGTGCTCACTGTCACCTTTGAGGTGTAGCTTTGCCCCTGATGTGCCGTCAGCAGCTTGGGATGATCCTGCCTTTTCCAAGACCTAATCCCAATAAAAGTTTTTCTTCTGACCGTTTCAGTGCTTTTCCTTTGGGCCAAGCTTCCCCAGGAAGAGACAGGACTCTCAGTCATTTCAGGTGGGTTTTCTGAGACGTTTGTGGACTTTGAGCAGCTTTTCAGTTCCAGTGCAAAATGAACACAGCAAAACCACACGAACCCAAAGGGCTCTGTTGGTTTAAAATCCTGTCTCTGAGTGTATCTGATTGTTCTGAAAGTTACTCTGCACTTAAATCTGTTGTTTTTAAAATTACAAAGACAACTAAACCCTAAATTGGAGCAGCAGATCTTGGAAGAGGAAGCAATGCCATGTTCTTCATACAGGAGGAGTTTCTCTTCCTGGCTTCACCCACAGCTCTGCCCTGAAGCTGTTGGAGTTGGTTATTCCTCTCTCTGGATCGAGGCAAAAAACTCCCTTTATGGTCCTAAAAAGTGATTTACAAATTTGGGGCTGGACTCAGGCTCTGTTCCTGGGTGCTTATCCTACTCTGTGTTGTCTCCTGGCCAGAGTGTCGGTGCAGCTCCACAGTTATTCCAGCTGAGGAATAACCAGTGATGGAGTGTTTGCTCCCCCTCTCCCTGCCCTCCAAAGATGGATTATTTTCCCCAGCTGGCTCATTTGCATGAACACTTTGGTGTTTGAGCAGTGGTGGTGGTGGCAAGGAGGAGATCCAGGCAGGATAAGCAGCTTGGGAGCAATCAGAGCCAGGAGCTTCTTAAGCAGATGCTGTGTGGCATGACCACAGTCTTTAAGTTTTAACTCCTTTGAGGGGCTATTTCAGTTTTAGTAGAATTCCTTTTAACCTTGCCTCAGTTTCTGGGAGAGCTTTTAATCCTTTGGTTGTGTTTTTGTTTATTTTAATTTATTTGTTTTGTGTACAGTCTGACTTGCACTAATTCCTTTGCCACTGTCCCATGCTAGAAATTCTCTTCTTATGCTGTTTTTCCCCTAATGAAAGCTTCAGGGCAGCAGATAATATGTGAAAATAGACGTTTCCTTTGATCTTTTGTTGTTGTTGTTGTTGAGAAGACCCTGGAGTTGTTGTCAGTATCTCACCAGCGGGAGGTAAGGTGGTAACTGGCATTTTTGATCTTAAAATGCCTTTTACTCTGTTAAGCTGTTATATTATAATGGATTTACGTGGAATGAGCTTCTCCTAGATGGGTGCTAGGATTGGATATGCAAGTTGAAAGGTGGAGAAATCCAGAATGAGAGAAATCAGGGGAATGAAGAGGAGTTTTTATGCTGCTCAGTGAGGTGAAGAATACTTTGTCCTTATTGTCTGTAGAGTTCTACACTGCAGCCATAACATACTGACATATTTTGCTTTATGCATTAAAAAAAAGAGTTTATAATGTTATATTATTAAAAAAAAACCCAACCCCAGAACCCCAGCAAAGTGTTTGTCTCCAGGATGAGTCTTTCCTGGGAACCCAGGTATTTAAAAGGAATCTCTCTCTTCCCTTTTGACAATAATGGAAAATTTTCCAAGGTTTTGACCTTTATCTTTGCACCACTTAAGCTTTGTAATTCGTTGTTCTGCAGCTTGTCAGCAGCTACCTTCTGGTTTTCCCCCTGCTTCTGGGCAATCCTGAAGTGTTCAGGATGCAACCAGAGCATTGTGTTTAAACCTGAATGTGCTGCTCAGGGGGGAGGGAGAGGAGGTGAGGAGACATTTGTGGTGCTGGTCAAACGGGACATTCCTGGGAGAAGAAATTATGCTTGAAAAAGGGCATTTATTATCTGAGACAACTGAGTGAGAAGTTCCTCTGTAATGAGATCACCCACGTTGGTTATTGTGTGAATTGTGCCACAATCATTGACGGGATCTGAACCTTCCTCTTAATATATAACCACATTTTAACATGATCTGCACTTAATTTGCCTCTTCCACGTGAAAAGCAGGTAATATGACAGCAGAAACACCCATTTAGAGTTCCACGTGAGCTTCGTCCCTGGAAAATCAGCACCCGTTTTTCAGGAAGGAAATAGGAATCGCCTCTGCTGAGCTGTAGGGAGTGCTGGGGTTGGAATGCAGAGGGTTTTCATTTCCCTCCTGGGTTTTTTGCAGCCCCAGTGGGAAGAAGTTCCGGAGCAAGCCGCAGCTGGCCCGGTACCTGGGCAGCTCCATGGACCTGGGCACCTTCGACTTCCGCACGGGAAAGATGCTGATGAACAAGATGAACAAGAACAGGCAGAGGATGCGCTATGACTGCTCCAACCAGGCCAAGGTAAGAGCAGGTGCAGTGGCACTTCCCCTCCCTGCCTGTTGGTGTGCTGCCAGAGCAGTGGCTGGGACATTTCAGGGGCTGTGGCAGAGTGAAAATGAAGCGTTTCGTGATCGAAGTGTGAAGTTGGAGTTGGGTGAGAACATCTCTGTTATGGGGGGTGGGACAAAAGCAATTCCCTGCTGCTCCCAGGGGGCTGGTGCCATGGGGAATGTTGTGGAACTACTCAATACTTGTGCAGAAGAGCACATTTGTCATCTTCATCTCTTCCCAATGTCAAAAAAGACATGGACCTGTTGAAGTGAGTCCAGAGGAGGCCCTGGAGATGCTCCAAGGGCTGGAGCCCCTCTGCTCTGGAGCCAGGCTGGGAGAGCTGGGGGGGTTCACCTGGAGAAGAGAAGGCTCCAGGGAGACCTGAGAGCCCCTTGCAGGGCCTAAAGGGGCTCCAGGAGAGCTGGAGAGGGACTTGGGACAAGGGATGGAGGGACAGGACAAGGGGAATGGCTTCCCAGTGCCAGAGGGCAGGGTGAGATGGGATATTGGGAAGGAATTGTTCCCTGGGAGGGTGGTGGGGCCTTGTCCCAGGTTTCCCAGAGCAGCTGTGGCTGCCCCTGGATCCCTGGAAGTGTCCAAGGCCAGGTTGGAGGGGGCTTGGAGCAACCTGGGCTAGTGGAAGGTGTCCCTGCCCATGGCAGGGGGTGGAACGAGATGAGATTTAAAGTCCCTTCCAACCCAAACCATTCCATGATTCTGTGATCCCACTCCCTGCAGTGTGGGCTCACCTTCTCCAGCACAGTCTCCTGCAGAGCCCCAGATCTCCAGCTGGCTCCTGGGGCTGTGCAGCAGCTCTGCCCTGCCCTGGCCTTTGGTCTGGGAGGAGAGGAGGGACCTGTATCCACAGGGATGATGCAGCCTCCAGCCAGTGATTCAGTGGAGTTATCCCAGACCATGGCAGTGTCAGCTTTGGAATTGATTGAAGGGAAGGAGGCATTTGGGGCAAAAATCTGGAGAGGGAAGAGGATGGCGAGGCCTATTTGTAGGACAGAGTAAGAGTCTGTGTTAGCCCCTGGTAATTTGGATTGTTAAGGTTCAGTCAGGGTGCCAGTGACGTTGGAGGGCTGCACTCGAGTCTGGATTGATCCACTCAAGTCGTTCCTGAGTATCTTCACTGGTTGCTAAAAATCTTTCTCAGAACCCAAAAGCTGATGTCTGTGCACCTAAAATTAGTGTGAAAAAAGCACAATGCTTGTATTTTAAATGCCTCAAGTCAAGAACCATCACAGGAGCGACGAGAACGTTTCCTCCCGGCCCTGGGAGCTGCTGTGATATTTTGGGACCTGCCCTGAGGCAGAGACCAGCAGCTCACACACCTCTCAGGCTAAAAATTGTGCCCAAACCTCTCAATAAATGTACAGATCGTTACCATTGGCTTCTGAATGGATTAGCACCCAGATGGTTCAGAATTATATTTGTCCTGAATACATCTTTTCTCCATCTCATGAATAAATCTGTGAATCAGATGCAGTGTTTGCATCCTCGAGAACAAAGTGTGTCCTAGAGCCATTCCAAGAGTTGCATCTTAGATTTTGGGGGTGAGGAACAGTCTTCCTGTGTTTCCACTAACAGAAAATGCAGTCATACGGTGCAAAATTGATGAAGAGCTTCATTTAAAAGCTGAGTTTCGTTCAGAACTGAAGGTAAAAAAAGGCATCCAGATTCCAGCCGTGTTGGTTTGTTTATTGGTCTCAGCTGGGTTTAAATGGAATGGTTTAGAATAGTTTCTGGGTTCACAAACGAGTCTCTAAATCCCTCTTCGTAATTTTTCTAATTACTACAAATATTGGGTTGTAGTCTCCTGGTTTAGTGATCTACAGGTGGCTTGGCAAAGCATTCTGCCTATTAAATTCAGTGAAAATGAAGCTAAAAGTGATGTGGTATAAACTAGAAAGGGTGGAGGCTGGTATGTTAAACAGAATGGGTGGAAAACTCTGATTTTGATAGGTCTGAGGCAAGATTTGAATTTAGTTATGCAGTTTTAGCAGTCTAACTTGTATAACTTGAGATCAGACAAGATTTCAAGCCCGTGATCTGTTTGCTGCTGCACATCTTTGTGGCTGTAGTAGCATTTTGGCAAATAAAAATTATTTGGGGGGGGCTTTTCCTCTGCTCTTGCTTGAAACAGGGCAAGCCTGATTTGAACACGGCCCTGCCTGTGAGACAAACAGCCTCCATCTTCAAACAGCCTGTCACAAAGATCACAAACCACCCCAGCAACAAGGTGAAGAGTGACCCCCAGAAAGCTGTGGACCAGCCCAGGCAGGTAAGACTTGCAGCTTCTTCTCCAGAAAACCAAAAAACTCCTGGATTTGCTACTGGAAGGACCCCAAAATAAACCACTTTCGTTTTGTGATGCTGAGCAAATGCTCCCTGGAGATTCCTGATCTCTGGGATTTCGGAATATGGAGAAATCTGGCATTTCAGAAGCGTTGCCTTGCAGTGCTCCCAGCTTTTAAAAGCAGAGCAAACCCCATTCCCAGTCTGTAGTTACAGGCTGTGTGCACTGGGATTTATAACCAAACTCCAGCCTTTGGTTAGATCACAATTCTGCAGTAGTTAAACCTTAATTTCCTTAATGCCACAAATTTAGTCAGGTGTTGTAATCACTTCAGGGGTCATTTAGGATTAAAATCACTGTCAAATGTTCCAATTGTGTAAGAATTCTGTGTTTGAAATCCATGTTCCTGTACAGGCCACATCCAGTGTGGTGTTTGATGTAGTGCAAGGGATTGTGTATCAGTAGGAGTTAACTCTGCCAGTGTGAGATCATAAATTCACTTGGAATGTCATTATTAATACAAAATCAAAGTGGTTTTCTTATCAAACTGTGTATTCTCAAATGAGAGAATACACCAAAATTAAGGTAAATCTTTCAGCTTAATTTCATCAGGTGAAAGGATGCAAAAAGAGTGCTTAGGACAAGGAAAGGCCCTGGTAAAATGAGCTGTACCTGTTGGAAGCAATTCTCAGTACAGTTTAACTTCTTGCAGTTCAAGGAGAGTTAAAATCTATTGTTCCAAGAGGGAAAGTGGTTTCAACACAAATTAAAAATTCCCTTCCTAAACTGCCGCTTCTCCCATTGAAAACTTTGTCTGCAAACTTCAGAACTGCATTTTGAGGGCAGTTCACGTGAACCTACTTCAACTAGAACCTTCAGGTGTGAGACAGAGCCTCTCTGAAATGGAGTTGGGTGGTTTGGTTTGATGGCTGTGGGGGTTTTTTGTGTTTTTTGAAGAGACTGGCAGAGTTTTACCCTGTTTTCCTAAGGAAGTAGAACCCGTGTGTTCACAGCGTTGTTGCTGTTCCCGTGGTTTTGATAGTTAAGACAGTAAAAGAACACTAAAGATATGACACTGACCTCCAAATTCTGAGCTGGATAGAGATTTGTGTCCCTGCTTTAAATATTTTATCAGGCAGCAGAATGTTTGAACTTCTGCTCACACACTCCGGATGTTTCTGCAAAATTCGAAAGCAGTGCTGAGGCCCTGGCTTAAAAATCACAGAATCCCAGAAGGGAAAAGGGGGTGGGATTTGCTTGGGCTGTTTGGGGAGAATCCTTGATTTCTCAAAACCTGGATAAAATTGGTTTTTTGAAATATAATTGATCCTCCAGCTGCTCATTGATCACCCTCATGAACCCAGGGGGAGAGTTGAAGGTGTGTCAGGTGCTGTAACTGCCTCTCCACCAAAGCAGATGCTCCTGAGGAGAACCTGTGACTCAAAATCTGGTGAAGGACCAGACCTGGTTGTTCTCATGAGAAACTGCTGGAGAGGAAGAAAACAATACTTTACCTTGGATCCAGTCCTTGCATTCCTTAACTTTCTGTGGGTTATCTGAGACAGCAGGAGAGGAACGGGGTGTAAAAAAGGCTGTCTCACACTAAGGGCTTGTAGATGAAAGCCAGCAAGCCTGGCCTTGCTTCTCCAGCTCAGAGCAGGGAAAATACCAGGCCCTGGAAGAAAAGGAAATCTCTCTCAAGGCAGCAGGTTGGGACAGAGGAGTTGGGGGGCTGATTGACAGTGAGGATTGTCCTTCCTGGCAGATCCCTTCTGCAGTAAATCCACATGGAATTGTCCACAGCAGAGCTCTTCCCTCCCTGCACAGGAAGCAGGTGCTTTGTGGAGTTGACAGTTCCATTTCTGTTTGTGCCAAGAACCCCTTTCTTTGATTCCAGCTCTTCTGGGAGAAGAAGTTAAGTGGACTGAACGCCTTTGACATTGCAGAGGAGCTGGTGAAAACAATGGACCTTCCCAAAGGTTTGCAAGGTAATCAGAGCCTGCCCTTCACTCAGGGAGGGCATTTTGGTGCCTGTCAGCAGTGAGCTGCAGGTGTTGTGTGTGCCTGGCAGTGCCATGGTCATTCCTGCTGCAGCAGGAACTGCCAGTGCTCCCTGGGGGTCTTGATGCCCCTTGGCCTGAGAAAGCACCGAAGCAAAACTTCTTGACATTTTTGGGGTCTGTGTTCCAGAAACAGCAGAGTCAGAACTGGCTTGGGTTGGAAAGACCTTAAAGATCACCCAGTCCCACCCCCTGCCATGGGCAGGGACACCTTCCACTAGCCCAGGTTGCTCCAAGCCCCATCCAACCTGGCCTTGGACACTCCCAGGGATGGGGCAGCCACAGCTGCTCTGGGCAACCTGTGCCAGGGCCTCCCCACCCTCACAGCCAACAATTCCTATCCCAATATCCTATCTATCCCTGCCCTCTGGCACTGGGAAGCCATTCCCCTTGTCCTGTCCCTCCATCCCTTGTCCCCAGTCCCTCTCCAGCTCTCCTGGAGCCCCTTTAGGCCCTGCAAGGGTCTCTCAGCTCTCCCTGGAGCCTTCTCTTCCCTAGGCTGAACACCCTCAGCTCTCTCACATTTCCATTCAAACATCATGGAAACACCTTTCATTCCCAGTCTGCCTTTTCTTTATTATTGTTGGCTTTGTGTAACAGAATGAGGAAGTGCCCTGAGTGTGAACACCCTTGGAGAGCTGCACAGGAGCTGTTCCAGTGTCCAGGATTTGTGTCGTGTTAGCTCCCAAAACCACAGCCTGTGTTTTGCCATTCCAGTTTCGTTCCTGCTGTCCTGCTTTTGCTGCTCCCTGCCCTGTGCACTGCTGGTTATGGCTTTTCCTCCCTCCTGCAGGGGTGGGCCCGGGGTGCACAGATGAAACCCTGCTCTCTGCCATCGCCAGTGCCCTGCACACCAGCACCATGCCCATCACAGGCCAGCTCTCTGCAGCTGTGGAGAAGAACCCTGGGGTTTGGCTCAACACCTCACAGCCTCTCTGCAAAGCCTTCATGGTGACAGATGAAGATATCAGGTATTAACTAGAAACACCACTTGGAACAAAGTCCCCTGGGGTAAAACAGTACTTTTTTTGTCAGTGTCTGATAGAACACTGTGGCTTGGGAATTCATTTGAAAGGCTCCCCAGCAGCAGAGGAGACAGAAATGGTCACACAAAGCTGCTCTCGTGTGCTCAAAGCCCATTGTTTTTTTATTTTGGCCATGCTCAGTTACTCTGAAGTTTCAGGTTTTCATGTCAAAGTGTCCTTTTGTTGACAGAGGTGTCTGAATTGGGGTGACCCTGATTAGGCATCTCTGAGCAGAGATGGGATTGGAGAAATCCTGAACAGTACCATTGGATTCTCTTCACCCTTCCTCTGTGTCAGTAAATAAAATAAAATAAATAAAATTTATGTGGTGACCAGATCAAAGTCCTGCCTGCTGTGGTGGCAGGGAACAAGGTACAGTTTATTTAGCTATAGGTTGCTTTAGTAATGAGCTAAATCAGGACTGCTCAAACTCAGCTTTAAGTGCATGGTAGAGAACTGAAAATACCAAACAGTAACCTCCAGGTGTGCTGTTTGCACTCACTAAATGCTTAAAGATAGTCCTTGCTTTGACTGCTTGAGAAATCTTTTGAAATTACAGGATAAATTTTTTGTGCTTGATTTGTACCAGAATGACCAGGAAAAACACTGCTTATAACTTTGATTTCCTGTGGCTGAGCTGTGAAATAGGAGACCTGTGAGCCACTGATTAGTGATCTCTTCTTTACTGGGACTTTGACAGCAAAGGAGCCATAAAATTTAAGGTTTGGACTCAAAAGGGGAACAAGCAAAAAGAAATTATCAGAAACTTCATTTTTCTCCAGTCTGATTTTTGGAAAACTGGACAGGGTAGGCTGAGGTTTTCTTGTTTAATATTAGTACTAGGAGTTAAAAAGAAAAAAAGTCTTTGAGTCAGCTGCTAGATTGGTCAAATTCCAACCAGAATTCAACAGGGCACAGGGCTTGTAGCAGAAAATATTGGGCAGGTTTTTAAAGTGTTTTTCATCTTCCCCATCAGTATAATGCCAAGGGTTTTTTTTTACAGTGCAGTTCTCAGAGGGCTTTTGCAGTCCATGCTTGTCTGTCCAGCCTCGTGTTGGAGGGGTCTGAGGTTCCTTTCCCTGGGAGGCTCCTTTCCCTGGGGGGGGGTTGATGGTGGGTGTTCCTTGCTCTGGGCAGGAAGCAGGAGGAGCTGGTGCAGCAGGTGAGGAAGAGGCTGGAGGAGGCCCTCATGGCTGACATGCTGGCCCACGTGGAGGAGATCGCCAGGGATGGGGAACCCCCCTCAGAGAAGGAAGGAGGGGAGGAAGAAGGAGAAGAGGAAGAAGAGGAGGAGGAGCAGGACCATGACCAGGAGATGGAGAATGTATAGTCCAGGTAAGGTGCCAGGGTTATTGCTCACCTTGGACTGGACTTCACTGGAGGCAGGAAGGTTTCCAGGGGGAATCTTAAACGTGGACAGATCTTTGCTTTTTAGCATGTGCTTTTAAAGGGGTGCTGGTTGTGTGTCAGGGGAGACCCCCCTGCAGAGCTGCCTCCAGCCCTGGGGAGCAGCAGGAGGAGGACACGGAGCTGCTGGAGAGAGTCCAGGGATACTCCAAGGGCTGGAGCCCCTCTGCTCTGGAGCCAGGCTGGGAGAGCTGGGGGGGTTCACCTGGAGGAGAGAAGGATCCAGAAAGATCTGAGAGCCCCTTGCAGGGCCTAAAGGGGCTCCAGGAGAGCTGGAGAGGGACTGGGGACAAGGGATGGAGGGACAGGACAGGGGGAATGGCTTCCCACTGCCAGAGGGCAGGGTTAGATGGGATATTGGGAAGGAATTGTTGGGTGTGAGGGTGGGGAGGGGCTGTCCCAGGTTTCCCAGAGCAGCTGTGGCTGCTCCTGGATCCCTGGAAGTGTCCAAGGCCAGGCTGGATGGGGTTGGGGAAGGGTCTGGGGCACAGTCTGGTGAGGAGTGTCCAAGGGAGCTGGGAGGGCTCAGCCTGGAGAAAAGGAGGCTCAGGGGGCACAATCCCAGCTCTCCCAGCCTGTCTCCAAAGCAGAGGGGCTCCAGCCCTGGGATCAATTTAGTGGCCTCCTCTGGAGCCTGTGAGGCAAGAATCAAGAATACAGAGGGGGAAAAAATGGAATATTTAGGATGAATAACAGAAGAAAAGCCCATTTGGAGGGAATGACACCTGGACTTCAGGTACAAAGGTGATTTTTATGTTAAGCAATCCTTCAAGTTGGAAGATTGATTACAATGTGAAATCTGCTTGGCCTTTGGGAGATCCCATCTTATATCTGGGCTTTATTCCTGTTTTCCCACAGCACTAGCAGTAGCTTTTGGACAATGAATACCTTGAGTTCTTTTCTGCTACAAAGGTCTGGCAACAGGCAAGAACCAGAACAAACTGTCTGCTGCAGGTGAAACCCAGGAGATAAAGACATGGATATGTTATGGCCGTGGGAATTCTTCTTTTTAGAACTCACTTGCCTGTAAAGATACAAAAAGTTCTTATTGACTTACAGGGTCTTTTTTGTCTCTTCCAGGGAGTTCCATCTAAGAATTCCCAGTATAAAGCCAATCAGCAGGGTCAGCACAACCATTTACAGAGCCAAGAGTGCACCACCAGTCCAACTGTACCCTGGAGCATTTGGATGTACCTCAGGAAACTCGGGAGCTGATGGTTCATTCACTGCTGGGGAGTTTTGCAGGTGGAACTTGACTAAACTCCACTCCCCCTCCTTTTTCTGAAGGGGTGGGGTGATTGGGAATGCAAAAGTGGGAGGGGATAAAGGATTATCACATGGTGGGAGGGGAAATAATAGGAACCAAATTTGCTGTCTCTTTTTTTTTTTTATTATTATTATGTTTTGTGGGTCAGTGCGAGGTGATACATTTTTAAGCTTTTTTTATCAAAATACCTTTAATGACCCATGGAAACAATTTTCTCTCTAACCCAGGAGAGAGAGAGAGATGCTGTTTCACTCCTTGGCTACTCTGCTGTGGGCTACCTGTTTGTACCTGGCTGTAGGGAGGTCATTTCATGTCGTGGATTGTCATTCCATATGTGAATTCCAGTCACTGAGTCGCCGTTTCCTCACGAGGCCACATTGGTCTTGGAAGTGCAGTCTCAGAGCTGAACTGCCAGTGCCTGGTCCCAGCTGAGGTTTGGGGAGTAGGGGAGGTTACACTCGAGGAATTGGGCTGCCAGCTCTGGTAGTTGGGCTTTGGGGTTAGTTCCACACCACACTCAGAGCACTCCCGAGCAGGGTTTGGACTCTGTGTGTCCAAACACTCTGGACAGAGTTTGGGAGAGAAATACACCCAACCTGAGGTGTATTTTGGTTTGGTTCAAGTCCAGTCAGAAGGACTTTTTTTTCTCAACTGGGGATGGAAGGATGACTCATTTCTGACTGACAATGAGGAAAACTTCTTCCTTTTTCTCTTCTGGTGCCAAGAACCTGCCCTCTGTTCCTCTGTGTGGAGGGAAGGGGATCCATTCCAACAGGTGTGGCCACACACCTGCTTTCGTGTGCAGTAATGTTCTGACCTCTTTAAAAAACAAAAAAAAAAAAAAAAAAAAGGAAAAAGGTTGATTTTTCTATAATTGATATCTAAAAAGGAATTTAAAGGTTTTTATTAAGTGTTTAAATCTTTTCTTATTTGCATGTGCAGTGAAGTGACCAGCATTTTGTGTCGAAAGTTGAACTGATGTGAAACCTGCCTTAATGTGTTTATAAGTATTTGGCTTCACCATGGGTACCTTGATTGATTCCTCAGTCTCTTCCAGTACATCTGTGAGCATATTGGGGTAACTTGTGGCTAAAAATGGATTTCTCTGGGGAGGGAGACAAGGAGAGGGGAGGAAGATGAGAGTTTATAGCTTGGAGAATGCGTTGACTGGGTTGCAAAAGTTATTTTAGTCTTAGGGTATCCATTGTTCATGCTGAGAGAACAGTAGAAAGTGGTGGATTAAATACTGTGCCACTGACCAATTGTACAAGTTGGTGGTATCCCAAAACTTGGGGAAGAAAGTAGCTCCCAGAGCCTTTATTGTGTGAGGATGGTCAGCAGGGACAGCAGGGGACGAGGGAGTTGCCTTTGGGAGTAGTTCAGCTTCGTGATCCCTGGAAAACATCCCCTGCCAGAGGGATCGATCCTGTGTTCACCCTTTTCTTAGAGGTTTGAAAATACAAACCCCTGTGATGTTGCTCACTTGAGTACTGCAAGGAGACTGAGCTGTGCTTTGCTGCTGCTCTGCCAGGTGCTGCTCTGGGGAGCTGTGCCTGGCACTGCAGGCAGTGACCATTATTTTCCTTTCTCAACAGTCTGTTACGGTTATTACTCTGTAAACCTGTCCTCTTGTAAGTCATGGTGTTGAATTAAATGTTTCTCACAAAGAAGAGGTTCCTCTAGTCTGCCTCAAGCCCTTACCTGGAGCTTTGTGCTCTGCCCCTCCCAGTTATCCCAGCAGAGATGCTCAGGGGGGGTTTGCTGGGGGCTCCACTCTGAGATTTGGATCCTGATATCTGGGGCCTGGCAGGGGGAAATACAGAGGGAAACTTGGGGAAAACTGTTAATTCTTAGTGCAGAGTTCCCTCCTGTGTCCTCATGGAGTGAGAGGCTGCCAGGGTGTCCCATCTCATGGGCAGGTTGGTTATGGAGAATCATGGAATCAGTTGGGAAAGGCTGGAAAAGACCTTGGAGATCATCAAGTCCAACCATCACCTCAGCACCACGTTCACCACTAACCCCTGTCCCCAAGTGCCACATCCACACGTTGTTTGAACACTTCCAGGGATGGTGACTCCACCCCTGCCCTGTGCCAGGGCTTGACAACCCTTTCTGTGGAGAACAAACCTTCCTAATCTCCAATCTAAACCTCCCCTGGCTCAACTAGACACCATTTCCATGTGTCCTTTGAATCCCAGCCCCAGCAGTTTATAACCCACACCAGAGGTGTCCTTGTGAGCACAGCAATCTCCTTCTGACACTGTTCCTTTTTTAAAGCTTGGTTAATGTCTAGTGATGTCTTTACTTACTTTTACTTGAATCTAAACATAACCATAAGCATTTGCAGAACCATAACATAGAGGATTGAAGTGTTGATACTCACATTTTGATTCACTGAATTATCAAGTTTAAATTGCTGCCACCTCTCGTTTTCCCCACTGTGCTTTCCCTGTCCAGCTTTCTCTTTCCTTCAGAGATTTATAAAGATTATTCATATTTCTGTTCATATGGAGTTGACTGTGCAAAGTGCCAAAAGGGGCCCAGGACTCCTCTCACAGCCAAAGAAACTGGAATAACTTTACCTGCTTATCAAGACAGGTAAGTAAACCAAATATTTCTTCTCACTGACCATGATGTCTTTCTCAGGTTGCTGCAATAACTGGATTAGTTTGTCTTATCACAGCCTTGGAAGTGAATAATGGGGATAAAGTGCCATCATCAAATATATCCCCAGGGTGGAGGAAGCAGCTTTTTGAGGTATGACTTGTAAAGCAGATGGTTAGTAAAGAATATATTTAAGGGCAGTGGAATAGAATTGAGGCCAAACTTATATTTCATTAATTAATAACCTGTTCTGCACAGTGTGTTGGAGCTGGTCCAATAAGGTGTTTTTATCTCCCCACTTTGTTTTCCAAAACTTCCAGATTTTGAGGGAATGCCATTATCTCCCTGTTTGGATTCCCAGTGTTACATTTGTTGAATCCTGGTTGGATGAAATTTTGTGCAATCCAAGGAACAAATTAGCATGGATGTGGGACAGGCTGGGTTTGACCTGCAGAGCTTCTGGAGGTGGTTTTGCCCAGGAAAAGTTGGCTCGATTCACATCTGAAGTTGAACTTGCTGAACTGGCTGTTGAGCAAGGAAAGGGAGGGGTTTTCTTGCTTGTAAACCGAGCACATCAGGAAGGGAAAACACTCAGGAATGACATGACTGGACTTTGGGAATGCAGGCATGTTAAACCCTGCCTGGGGTGGCTTTGTCATGGCTGTGAGTGAGAGTCACACAACAGTTTGGGTTGGAGGGGACCTTAAAGCTCATCCAGCCCCACCCTCTGCTGTGGGCTGGGACACCTTCCCCTAGAGCAGGTTGCTCCAACCTTGCCCTGGACACTTCCAGGGATGGGCCACAGCTGCTCTGGGAAACCTGTGCCGGGGCCTCCCCACCCTCACAGCCAAGAATTCCTTCCCAATATCCCATCTAAATACTCTGCAGGATGTGGATGAAGCAGGACACCTGGAAGGAAAACTGGTCTTTCAGCACTCCTGACTCATGTCCTTTTGTCTTGCTTTAGGGAGAGACCATTCTGTCTGCACTGACACTCCTGGGCCTGGGAGAGAGGGTGGGATAATGTGTTTAAAGGGGGAGGAGGCAGGAGAATGTTCTTGTGGACATAATCCCAAATAACTGGGATTATCTAAGTGGAGAGTTAATCCTGTTCTTCATTAAATAGACAATCTCCAAGAGTCCAGATGCCCATGCAGATATTTAGATGATACCACTTACTCCCTATCAAATAAAATGCTGTTGTCACTCTGAGCAGGAATTTCTGCATCCACTGGAATTGCTTCAGAACAGACTTTGGGGTCGGTCGAGGTTCCCAGTGCTGCATATTTCAGCTCCCTGCATTAATGAAGCACAGAGAGCCACGAGAAGGTGGTGTCCTAATTCTGCAGCACAGAAAATAATGTCCTGTATGGGCTGTGGGGAGCTAAAAACTTGGATTTGTTCTCAGATTAGCAGGGATCAACTTGAGCTAATGAGGGAAAACCATTCCTTCCTTCCCCCCTCCCCGAGTCTGACCCTGTGAGAAGCTGAGTGTAGGAGAGAACAGCACAGAACAGCATGTGCTAAATGGTATTTACAGTGACAGAGCATTTGGGAGGGTGAGGAGAGAAAAAAACGTGTTGAACTTCAAAAATGACCCACCAAATGCACTAGAAATTGTCAGGGCATTGGTTGGAAGGCTGATTTAGTGTTGCTGATTTCTTCTCAATATCCACAAATAACTGCTACTAACTAATAGCACTAACTGCTAGTAATAAATAACTTCTGCCAAGCATAGGAAACTATTTAGTCCATTCATTAAATAAATCTCTGGACTGTTAGTGGGTTTTTCCTACATTGCAGAGTCACAAATGGAAATGGTTTGAGACTGTGCAGAGTTGGAATAGTGGGACAATGAGTAACCAACCTCTGAACTGGGTTGTGTCCAGTGGCAAATTCAGAAATGTTTCGCTGTAGGAATCTGGTTTCATTTGCATGTACCAGTTACAGGTCTTCTGATAAATAGAATCCCAGACTGGTTTGGGTTGGAAGGGACCTCAAAGCCCATCCAGTTCCACCCCCTGCCGTGGGCAGGGACACCTCCCACTAGCCCAGGTGGCTCCAAGCCCTGTCCAACCTGGCCTTGGACACTTCCAGGGATCCAGGGGCAGCCACAGCTGCTCTGGGCAACCTGGGACAGCCCCTCCCCACCCTCACAGCCAACAATTCCTTCCCAATCTCCCATCTCACCCTGCCCTCTGGCACTGGGAAGCCATTCCCTGTGTCCTGTCCCTCCATCCCTTGTCCCCAGTCCCTCTCCAGCTCTCCTGGAGCCCCTTTAGGCCCTGCAAGGGGCTCTCAGGTCTCCCTGGATCCTTCTCTCCTCCAGGGGAACCCCCCCAGCTCTCCCAGCCTGGCTCCAGAGCAGAGGGGCTCCAGCCCTTGGAGAATCTCCGTGGCCTCCTCTGGACTCACTCTCAGGGTTGAGTTTTTGGAAGGAGGTGAATGCTAAAAAGTTACTACATGGTTTTGTTTGTAATGAGTCCATTTTCATGTCCTGGATTAGCCTGTTGGGCACATTCCGTGGGGTTCAGTGATCTGAAGGGCTGTAAAACCTGGAAGTGTGGTGGGCCATCTTTTATTTTTCATGCTTTTGTCTGATCTGCAGTTAATTCTTAGCTTTTCATCAAGTGGCTGCTCCAGAACTCCAAAATCATTACCTGACAGCTCAATTCTTCATTCTTTTAATGCCTGAAAAAGAGCCATTTGCTAATGGCTCTTTTCCCCCAAGGTGCCTCTTTCATGTCCTGCTGTAGTGAGGAAATGTATGAAGAAAACTATGAAGAAATCACTGGTGGTGATGCCAAGAGGTGGCAGAGAAAAGGCTGCTGGGCCTGTTGGTGCTGAGGGATCTCAGAGGTCCATGGTTTGAGTTCACTCAGAGTTGGTCAATTGTAGTTTGTGCCTCTAATGCAGTTTTGGCACATCAGGCTGACATTGATACCTGTCACCTCGAGCTGTCCCCATGTGCTGTTCCCTCAGTCAGCAACTTTGTGGGATGATTGATCTCGGGCTGAGGTCATCTCTCAAGTTCCAGATCTTGTCAATCTGTCTGGCTCCACCCACAGGCAGTGATTCAGCTCCTGATGTGCTGAAATATTCTCTTCCCACACAGAGTAAGGGTTTTTTTGTACTTCTGCTCTGAGCTGCAGCACCTCTTCTGTGCTCTGCTCCAAGCCTGGGCTTTTTTGCATGGTATTTGCATGGGCTTGAAAAACTGTAGAAAGCAGAGTTGGAGCTCCTAAAGAGGAAGAGGAGCAGCTACTCTAGTTCTGTGCAGTGCTGTGATTTAGGCAAATGGATAAAATATTGAGAGAAATATGAGGAGAGGGTCTTGGTGTTGGTGGATGAAAAGCTGGACGTGCTCTGGCCACATGTCCTGGCACCAAGAAACCCACTGTGCCCTGGGCTGAGCCAGGGGAACATCAGAAGGATGTGGGGCTGTTGGAGCAGGTCCAGAGGAAACAACAGAGCTGCTCCAAGGGCTGGAGCCCCTCTGCTCTGGAGCCAGGCTGGGAGAGCTGGGGGGCTTCACCTGGAGGAGAGAAGGCTCCAGGGAGAGCTGAGAGCCCCTTGCAGGGCCTAAAGGGGCTCCAGGAGAGCTGGAGAGGGACTGGGGACAAGGGATGGAGGGACAGGACAAGGGGAATGGCTTCCCAGTGCCAGAGGGCAGGGTGAGATGGGATATTGGGAAGGGATTGTTGGCTGTGAGGGTGGTGAGGGGCTGTCCCAGGTTGCCCAGAGCAGCTGTGGCTGCCCCATCCCTGGAAGTGTCCAGGGCCAGGTTGGAGGGGGCTTGGAGCCACCTGGGCTAGTGGAAGGTGTCCCTGCCCATGGCAAGGAGGGAAACAAGATGATCTTTAAGGTCCCTCCCAACCCAAACCATTCCGAGACGATTTTGTGACAACTGCAGGGTTTTTGGTTGGGGGCAGGGAGTTCCTTTCTCTGTGTGCAGTAATTCCCATCTTTAGGGGTTGATCTACAGAGAATGTTCTCTAGAGCAGAACAAATATTCTAGCTTGGATATTGCCCCTTCTGCCATTGCACACTTGACCTGGAATAAGCTGCTGTTGCAGAGTTGTTCCCAGGGGATTTGGGTTTATGGAGCTGTGGTTGCACTAATGCTCTGCTGTACTTCTGTTTCTCCCTATAGAAAACACCTTAATGGGCTGTTAGACCTCTACTGTGCTTTAATCCAGTGTTCCATGATTCCCTCTGCACAGCCAAGGGATTGGATTGGTCATTTTGGAGGATATGTTTATTCTGTAGAACACAGAATCCCAGACTGGTTTGGGCTGGAAGGGACCTTAAAGCCCATCCAGTGCCACCCCCTGCCATGGGCAGGGACACCTTCCACCAGCCCAGGTTGCTCCAAGCCCCGTCCAACCTGGCCTTGGACACTTCCAGGGATGGGGCAGCCACAGCTTCAGTGGTCAGAGACCAGATTATTAGAGGCAGCACAAACTTGGGAATGAGTCCTGCTGGGAAATGGGGAAAGCACCTGGAGGGATGGGCTTGGAAGCAGCAAGTAAGAGCCTTCTCTTTTCTCTTGTGTTTAGGAAAATTGGTTCTTCTGCATGGTCATGTTTGTTAAAGGAATGGAATTGTGCTGAACAACTTCTCTAGTTTGTAGAATCATTTTCTCTGTTAATGGGAGACACAGGTCTCTTTAAGAGCTGCTAATTGCTCAGGTTAAAAAAAAACCCCAGGGCCACTTGGTGTCATGAGTGGAATTCAGGCTCTCAGAAGAAAGCCTGAGCTAGTTCTGCTGAAAATGGAACAGATCAGAGACACAACAGCTAAAAACCAGGTTTGCCAAAGCACTTAAAATAACAACTGGCAGTTTCCCTGGGCGTTGTTGGACTTGACGTAGAAATTTCCCAAAAGGACTGAGAGAGCACAGAGAGGCAAAAAGGGCAGTGTTGGGAGTGCAGTTCCTGGGGGGGTTTTGAAAGCCCATGTACAGGACTTCTTGGGGGCTTCAGAGGTGGAGAAATGGTGGCCAGGAGTGTGTTAGTGTTGGAATTGGAGCAAGGACATACCTAAGGAGCCACTTGGGCAGGTTCAGGTACAGGTGGACTCCTCTGTGTTGGTGAAGGTTGCCCAGAGAAGTCACCAGAGACATGGTGTTGGTCATTCATGAGTTTTCTCCATCTTGTGGAAACAGAAGAAGCTCAGACAGGAAGGGTTGTACCCTTCACTCTCAAGTTGTGGAAACCCCACTGTTTTTAGTAGTTTAGTGGGGTGTTACAATTTACAGCATTTAATATTTTGAGGGTGAGAGGGGAAATGTCTCACAGCCAGTTTGTGAGGCTCAGACCTGGATTGGCTGTGTCTGTCCCTGGAGGAGAAGCTGCTGTTCCTCAGGAGGTGCAAATCTTGGTGCCAGAAATGGCATGGAGCTGTGCCAGGGGGGTTGGGATGGATCTCAGGGAAAGGTTCTTCCCCCAGAGGGTGCTGGGGCACTGCCCAGGCTCCCCAGGGCAGTGGGCACGGCCCCAAGGCTGCCAGAGCTCCAGGAGTGTTTGGACAACGCTCTGAGGGACAGGGGGGGATTGTTGGGGTGTCCTGGGCAGGAATTGGACTTTGATGGTCCTTGTGGGTCCCTTCCAACTCGGGTTTTTCTAGGATCCTATGGCTCTCTGTAATAATCCTGGAGTTACCAGCTCTCTGAGCAGCTCCTGGCATGGGGGAGGCCGGTCTGGAGAGGGAGGATTCCGAGGGCTGTGCTGGTGCTGCTGGATCTGTGTAAGTACTAAGGAATCGGGATGGATGCAGACACATCTCCATGGAATTGAGCTGTTTGGATGGGAAACCAGAAGTTGCCACAGTCTGCAGCATCCAGACAGAAGGGAAGGGCTGGTGGCAGCTCATAGCTGAGGGCTCTGGAGGTAAAGCAGAAGGAGAGAAGGTAAAACAGGAGGGGAGGAAGCTCGTTACCTGTTTTCATTAAACTTTTCAGCAGCTGGAAGATGTTGGGTTTAGTTGGCAGGTGAGAGGAGTGGAAAGAAGTAAGGAAACAGCTCCTGGTGGCTGTCACCTTGCTGGAAAGATCTCCCAGAAGTTTCAGGTGCCCCTTTCAAAGTATCAAAAGTTGAAAGTCTCTTTCCATAGAGGAGTCACCAGCTGAAGGGGAAAGCCTGGAAGCATAAGACCAGCCCATGTGGCTCGTGTTTGGCCCATGGAGCAGCAGGAGTTAATGTTTCCCGGGATCTGGGAAATGAAAACAGAGTGGGTGGATTGAAGGGGGGGTTTCTAGGCCAGACACTGATGGTTCTTGCAATTAAAAACAATCCCAACCCAAATGGTTGAATTAATCCCAAAGGCAGTGATTGGGAAAGACAGTTATGTGAAAACGGAGCATAGGAGCTGTGGAATGGGAGCATCTGGGCATTTGGGGTCGTGGATGGGCTGGGAGTGGGTCTTGATGTTGTTCTAGTAAATGTGTGCTGTGCCAGCACTTCCAGGAGGGTTCCTAAAGCTCTGGCTGTGGAAGGGCCCTGTAAATCCACGGCCCAGCTGGGACAAAGGGTTGGGAGGCAGGTAATCTGGGGTGGGGGGACAGTCCATGGCAGCAGGGACCTGCTGTGGTGACGTTCTGGGGAGGGAGGCTCTAGGAGGTGATCGAGATCCCTGTGCTCTCAGGGTCTCCAGGCTGCCGAGGTGGCTGTGCCTCTGTCAGGCGGAACCAGGTGACGCTGCTGAGCATGAACAGCAAAACTGGGGCGGTGGGACGGGGTGGGCTCTAAAGGTCCCTTCCAACCCAAACCGCTCGGGGATTCTGTGGAATGACCCTGTGAAATAGAAACTGAAGATCCAAGGGAAAACGGCAGGAGAAAGGACAATGATTTTATATTTTCTTAACTTCAGTAACTCGGGGAGAAGGAGGGGGGCTGTGCTGGGGCTCGAGTGCCTGGGAGGGGGCTGCCCGGCACCGGGGGAGCTGCGGCTGCTCCAGCGCTTCGCGGTCCCGGTCCGTGCTGTGCCGGGCGGTACCGACTGACCTGCTCTGTCCCGGTCCCCTGTCGCCTCCCTCGGTTTCGGCGGCGTTTTTCCGGCAGCTCCTCCCCGGCCCCGCGGTGGGAACCACCGGTGTTTGAGCTGCGGGGAGAGGAGGGCGGCGGGGCCGTGCGCCGGGAATGCTCGGAGCCCCCCCGGGGATGCCAGAACCCCCCTAGGGCTGCTCGAACCTCCGCGATGCTCGAGATGCCCCTCCGCGATGGTCGGAGCTGCCCGGGGATGTTCGGGGCCCCCCTCGGATGCCCGGAACCTCCTGGGATGCCGGAGTACCCCCGGGATGCTCGGGGAGCCCCCCGGGGCGTTCGGAGTCCCCGGGATGCTCCCAACACCCCCCCCCACACACACACACACACAGTGCTTGGAGCCCTCCCGGGTATGCTCAGAACTTCCCGGGATGGTCGGAGCTCTCCCGGGTCGCTCGAACCCCCGCGATGCTCAGAACCTTCCAGCCATGCTCGGAGCCGCCCGGGGATGCTCAGACCCTCCGTGCTGCTCGGAACTGCCCTCCCGCTTCCCCGGGATGCTCTGACCCATCCCGCGCTGCTCGGAGCACCCCGAGATGCTCGGGGGGGCTTCCCCGGGACGTTCGACCCTCGCCCTACTCGGAGCCCCCGGGCTGCTCGACCTCCCCTTTCCTCCCCGCAGTGCTCGGAGTCCCCGCCGGGGATGCTCAGAGCCCGCGGGGGCTGCTCGGATACCCCGAGATATCCGAGATATCCAGAGCCCCACCCCCCGGAATGGTCGACCTCCCCTCTCTCTCCCCCGCGATACTCGGAGGTAGCCCCCAGATGCTCGGACCCTCCGGGATGCTCGACTCCCCCCCCCGCGATGCTCGAAGCCCCCCTCGGGATGCTCAGAGCACCCCCCAGAATGGTCTCTCCCCCTCCTCCCGCCGCGATACTCGGAGCCGCCGGGATGCTCGACCCCCGCTTCCCTCCCCGCGCTGCTCGGCGCTGCCCTGGGGATGCTCAGAGCCCCGGGGGCACCCTCGGATCCCCCGGGATGTCCGACACCCCCCCCTCGGATTTTCGGGCTGTGCCGGGTGGGGGTCGCGGCTCCCTCCGGGGTGGGCGTGGCCTTATGGGTGTGGCCGGGGTGGGCGGAGCTCCGGGCGACGGGGGCGCGCCCCCTTTCGGTGGGCGGGGCTCCGCGGCGCATGCGCGCGGCGGGCGCGGCGCGGCCCATCGGCGGGCGGGGCGGGGGGCGCAGGAGGCGGCGGCGGCGGCCCCGGGCAGCGGCACCGCCCCGGCCCCGGCCCGCTCGCTCCGCGCCATGCCCGGCTCCCTGTACCAGCCCGAGCCCGGGCAGCCGGCCCGCGGCCCGCCGCGCTGCCTCACCCTGCTCAGCCCGCCGCCGCCGCCCTCCGCCGGGCAGGACCCGCCGCCGGAGCCCGAGCCCGGCCGGGAGCGGGAGGGGCCGCCGGGGCCGGCGGCGCAGGGCGAAGCCGCCGCGCTGAGGTTCGCGCTGGACCAGCTGTCGCTGCTGGGGCTGGAGGGCGCGGAGGAGCCGGCGGGGGCCGCGGGGCCGGGCGGCCTAAGGGAGCGGGAGCGCGGCGGATCATCCCCGGGGCCGGCCCCGGCCCCCGCCCCGGGCGCCTTCGGCAGCCTGGCCCCGCCGCTGGGGCCGCCCGCGCTGCTCGGGGAGCCGCCGGCCAGCAGGAAGAAGAGCGTGAACATGACCGAGTGCGTGCCCGTGCCCAGCTCCGAGCACGTCGCCGAGATCGTGGGCCGGCAAGGTAACGCGGCGCGGGGGGCACCGGGGGGCGCGGGGACCCCCCCTCGGGCCGGGGCGGCTCCGGGGCTTTGTCTCCGTGCGGAGGCGGAAACTTCGCGGCGGCGGCCCCGAAACTCGGCCGCGGGTCCCGGGAGCCGCGGCGCCGCCGAGCCGCCGGTAAATAGCGATAGAACTCCGCGGTGCGGGAGAACGGCCGGGGTGGGATCACCGGAAAGTTCCCGGGAGCCACGCGCGTCCGCTGGAGCTGCCAGGACACGGAGCTTTCTTTGCTTTCATTGTAGTTGTGCTTCTGCCCCCTCCCCTCCAGGCTCCGTATCTCAGCCCCGGTGTGTGAACAGTGCCGCTTATCTCGGACTTCAGTTTGTAAATCCCGACGATAAATCCGGTGTAAACGGTCGTTAACCCGCTCGTCCGTGGGCGGCCGGAGCTCCGGGGGCGCGGAGCCCCTCGCACCCAGCTGTCACAAAAGGCCGCCCCAGCCCTCGTCCGGGTGGGTGTGCCTGGAGTGGGCTTTTGTCTCCGGGAAATCCCAAATAAACCGAAGTTACACCTTGGAAAATCAAAAAGAAAAGACCCCGAGGCGGAGGATTTAAGGAAAAGAAAGGAGAAGGAAGGGAGCCGCTGCCTGCAGGGATCCCGGCAGGAATCCCCTCGCGGGGAGCGTGACCTCTGGAGCGTTTTGGCCGGGTGGGGTCTGGCACCCCGGCCCTGCCCTCCCCCGCGGCTCCCACCCCTCCCCGGCCGGGGGGCTGCGGGCCGGGGGTCGGGGGGCTTTTTTTTCGCGGAGGGAAGCGGGGAGCTGGGCAGGCTCATTGTTCTCTTTGTTAGCCAGAGCCATGCTGTGATGAGCGCGGTGACATCATGCTCTGCGCTTCCCATTGGCCTGCGCTGCCTCCCAGCCGGCCCCGCTTCCCGGCCTCCCAACTTTCCAGGCACCCCCTCTCCGGTCCCACCGGCCCGGCCGCGGGGTCCCCCCGAGCTGCCGGACCCGGCCGGGGCAGAGCCAGAGGAGAGGAGAGGGAGAGGAGTGTGGCACCGCGCCCTGCTCGGAGGATCCTCCTCCTCCCGCGGCTGCACGGAGACCTGGGTTTGGTGGCTTCACCGACGGGCTCCGCAGAGCCCTGGGGTCCAACAACTTGAAAGCAAACCTGTGCCGGGGAACCCGCCGGTCCTGCCGGCTGGAGGAGGGCGGAGGAGCGGCCGCGTTTGGGGCCGGGAGCTGCCGGTTGGCACCTTCCCCTGGGTGTTTCGGTGTGGTGAGACCTCGGTGCTGCACCTCCAGCACCACCAAGGAGTTCAGTGGGCAGCCAGGTACCTGCCTCGACTGCCTTGGGCGGAGTTTGGGGGCTCACTAAGCTCCGAGGGCTTGCGGAAAAAGTGTTGCCAAAGGAATTATTACACCAGCTTGATGTGGGGTGCTGGCTGTGTCCCGCTGGTGGGCTTGGAGGGGACCTGAACCCAGCCATGGGCTGGAGGTACCTGCTGCTGCCCCGGCCCACGGGCAGGAACAGCTCTCCCCAGGGGTTCCCCCACGTGTTTCCTGCCCCTTTCCTGGGCTCAGCCTGTTGGGATGCCGTGCAGGGGCCTCACGCTGGGTTTTTGATGTGGAGAGGGACTCAGCTGCCCTGGTCACACTGGTGGGCAGCAGTGAGGGGACAGGGCTGGCAGCACAGTGTCTTTGTGCTCCGGCTGCTCTCCGGTGCCGCCAGCAGCTGGATTAAACCAAGGCTGTGTGAGGCTGGTTTAGCCTGAGCAGAGGCAATACCGAGGTCGTTTCCTGGGGCTCACATCAAGCAGAGCCCTACTCATCCTCCCTGTGCTGTCTCCCGGGTCCTTCTGGTCCTTGGGTGGGTCTCCCTCAGTTTTGGCAGCCCCGTGGCAGCAGGGTCTGACTGCAGGGCCGAGCCTTGTGGTGCTTGGCTGGGCCTGGCATTGCTGTAGTGACACTGCAAGGCAGGATCAGGTCACCCAGACTGTGTCCCTGTCACTCTTGTCTTCCCTGCACTGCCCAGCCTGGCCATGACACAGGGACAGACACTTGTGGTGCCACCGTGCTCAGAACACAGGAGGGGATGAAGATGTGGATATTGGTGCCCTGGAAGGGACTGGAGTTGGGGCAGAGCTCAGGTTCTCTCCCCGCACACCCTGTGCTGAGGAGCAGCTCTTGGGGAACTTTGAGACCTGTCCTGCTGTCCCCAGACCCAGCAGCCCCTCGCTGCCCTGGTGAGTGGGGACCAGGGAGGCCCTGGCAGCCGGGACCAGCACGTGGGTGTCTGTGCAGTCTGAGCTGGGACAGAGCCAATGGGACACGATTTCTCCTACTTCTCCTTTTTCTTCAATTTCTCTTCTCCAGATCCCCTAATTTAAACCTTTCCCCAAGGAGCAGCAGCGGCCCAGCAGGTAAACCTTTGTTCTCTAAAGCAAATCAGTGTTTCCTTGCCTGAGCTGGAGGAGCAATTGCCATGGCCCCGTGTCCAGATTGGCATCGGCGATGGCACAGTCTGCCAGCTGGGATCTGCAGCCTCCCCCTGCCCACACAGCTGCCCACAGGCAGCGTGGCCAGGCGGGATTCCCTGGCCGTGCAAGCCCGTTCATGACTCCTGCCGTGGGAGGGACCATCTCCAAAAAGTGCTGTGGGCACTGAAGGCAGCGGCGTGGGCTCCTCTGGCCACCCAGCAGAGAGCTGTGATCGATTATGGTGGGGACCACTGGGGAGCGTGGGGCAGGTGTTGGAGCTGCCAGGACTGTGCTGGGGTGGTTTCCTGCTGCCCTGGCTTTCGAGGGGCATTGTCAGCAGCTCCTGCCCCAGCGAGGCCGAGGGGGTGCAGCCGAGGGCCCCGGGCTCTGCTCGCCCCTCCCGTGCCATGTGCCTCCCGTGGGATGGAGCCACGGCTCCTCTCCCCATCTGTGACACGCAGGGGCTGTCACAGCTCTGCAAAAGGAAAGTTGCCATTTATAGAAGACGCTGGGTTGCTCAAAGGGGAGATCCAGGGAAGGATGGAACAGTGCAGGCAGCGTTCTGGTGCTTGGAGGATGCACAGGGAGACCACGGGCCCCCCCTGGGCCAGCCCAAGCACCTGTAACCTTGCAGTGGATCACAGGGGTGGGATGAATCCTCCCTTTTGGAGCCCTGGGCTCTCTGCTGTCTCCTGCCTGTGGTGTCACATCCCTTGAGGCACCTGGCACGTCCTCCTGGCTGCCTCCTCCCACCTCCTTTGGTCATAGCAGAGCTGGGAACTCCTGAGGGTGGTCACACGTATGGATCTGGTCGCTGAAGGATCTGCCTGTGCTCTGCTCTGGCTCTGGCTGCACCCTGTGTCCCCAGGGGAGGAGCCCAGCCTGCCTGCCTCGCTCTCCCAGGTGCCTGGAGAAGAAGCCAAGGTGTGATGTGCTTGCCTCCCGCAGCAGGGCTGCAGGATGAATTCATTACTGTGTGCAGAGGTGGGAAGAAGTGCTTGGGAAGAAGGGGATGAGCTGCAATGGAGGTGCAGCCTGTTCTCCTCCATGCCTGGCCCCACTCCTGGCCCATCCTGTGCCATTCACCAGTTACAAAGGGAACTGGGAGCTCTGGAACTCTGGATCAGAGGCCAAGAGATGCTGCAGAGCTGGGGAAGAGGAAGAGAGCGGGTGACACACTCCAGAGGGCCAGGCACAAGGTGTGAGAGGGCTCCAGAGGCTGTGACAGACCCCATCCTCCAGGGTGATGCCATCAGAGGCTCTTCCAGAAAAGCTCTGTCACACCTTTCTTGGGTTTTCCCACCTCAGAGCTGGGCATGGCCAGCACAGACCTCCTTGGGCAAGTGGAGCCGTGGTCTGGGCAGGGCAGTGGGCTGGCTCTGCCCTCCTGGTGTGCAGGAGGCACCTGATGTTGGTGCAGGTGCTGCCTGGGCCGTGCTGGGGGTCAGCACGTGGATGAGCTGTGGGCTCCCTCATCTCCGGCGTGGGTGTGAGGATGGAGAGGCCCTTCCCACCCACTGCCCCAGTGTTGTGCTGGTTCTCCTGGGCTCTTGCAGCCCTGATCAGACTGGGGCTCCTTGCAGGGGGCCAAGTTCTCTTTGGTGATGCTCAGAAAGGACGTTCAGGGAGAGCAGCTGCTGTTCCTGGGGTGCATCGTGCTGGGGAGAATCCCTTGGGATTCTGTTTCTTGCCAGAAAGTAGTGATTTCCCAGCCTGAGGGCAGGTGGGACAGGCCCAGCCAGGGCACTTGTGTGGAGTGGAGTGTGGCAGGAGCTATATAGGATGAGTAGAGGGTGGAAGAGAAGGATATGGAGTCTGGAGCCTGAGGGGGAGGGAGAGGGCTGGGGGGGAGGGTTGGGAGGAGAGTCCAACTCCCTCCTTCCATAGGTACCCTCCATGTGGCAGAGCTGGGTGTGGTGGCACAGGGGGCTGTGACTCCTTGGGCTGGACATCTCTGGAATGTGGGTGTTTGCTGGCAGCTGAGAATGGCCACGGGATGTCAAGATGAGTTTGTGCCCACAGGGACTCTACAACTGAGTCACCCTCGGGCTCTGGTGAGACCCAGGCTCTGGTGTTGAGAAGGAGCTGTTGGAGCTAAGGCATCCCTGGGTCTGTCCTCTCATCCCACCCCTGGTTTTGAGGTGTTTTCATTTGGATCTGAAAAGTGCCTTTAAAGCCACTTTGGCTGGAGACTTGTAGCAGAGTCTGGCACCTTGTTCTCCTGCCCTGTCGCCACTGATGCAGCTCTGGCCCTTGGCAAGGGGAATGTGGGGATGCCAGCTGCTGCTGCTGCTGCTGGGCTGAGGTCTGGCACTGCCTGTGAGGGGGTCACTGGCACTGCTGGGCAGCCCCAGGTCTTTCCATGGCCCCCTTCACCATGGCCCTGTTCCTGCAGCAGCTCCAGAGGATGCAGCCATCCAGGATGGTATCACAGTGGGCTGGGGTGGGACTTGCAGGGGCTCATCTGAGACATCTCATACTGGTCTGGATCATTCTAAGCACAAGAAAGACGTGGAACTGCAGGAACAAGTCCAGAGGAGGCCGCAGAGATGCTCCAAGGGCTGGAGCCCCTCTGCTCTGGAGCCAGGCTGGGAGAGCTGGGGGGGTTCACCTGGAGGAGAGAAGGATCCAGGGAGACCTGAGAGCCCCTTGCAGGGCCTAAAGGGGCTCCAGGAGAGCTGGAGAGGGACTGGGGACAAGGGATGGAGGGACAGGACAAGGGGAATGGCTTCCCAGTGCCAGAGGGCAGGGTGATATGGGATATTGGGAAGGAATTGTTGGCTGTGAGGGTGGGGAGGGGCTGTCCCAGGTTTCCCAGAGCAGCTGTGGCTGCCCCATCCCTGGAAGTGTCTAAGGCCAGGTTGGACGGGGCTTGGAGCAACCTGGGCTAGTGGAGATTGCCCATGGCAGGGACAAGATGAACTTTAAGGTCCTTCCAACCCAAACCATTCCATGATTCCCCCAGTTGCAGTTGCAGGTCAAACCACCAGTTTGTGCTTTGAGTCCCTCTGGCTCTCAGGGGGCTCTGGGGGGCTCAACCATGGGGAGTCCCTGTGGCCAAGGGGTGTCCCAGGTAGAGTTTGGGACTGGGGACAGGGCAGGACAGGTTGGTCCCTGGGTGTGGCCGTGGTGCTGTCCTGGCCCTGCTCCCTCCCAGTTTCCAGCAGCGCTCCCTGGTGCGTCCAGGCTCCTCTCGGGCACAAGTTCCTGGTGCTGGTGCCAGCCCACAGCCTCAGGCAGTGCCTTCCCTGCCTAATGCCTCCTTTCCCACAGTGTTTCCTGTTGCCATCCCCATTTACAGTCAACTGGGAGAATCAGCTCCCACCCCCTGGCTGCATTTGGTGCCATTGGTGCCCTGGCAGTGTCCAGCAGCTGCAGGCTGGGAGCATTTTTCCTGCCCTACTTGTTTGAGGAGGGTCAAACCAGGCACCCCTTTCATTTTTGTCCCAGGCTTTGTCCCTGGGAAGGGCTCACAGGAGCAGCTGGATAAACTCTTCCTCTCTCTTGTGCTGCCATGGCATCAGTTGGGTCCCGCTGGTGCCACCGGCACAAGGGAGTGGAGTGAGGAAGAACCTCCCTGTGCTGTGTCCCCTGTGGGACGTGGCTCCTGTGCAGCTCCTGGAGCTGCTGATGCCTTTGGATCATGAAATTGCCATTTCAGGAGAGAGAGGGGAAGATTTAGGTTGGATCTCAGGGAAAGGTTCTTCCCCCACAGGGTGCTGGGGCACTGCCCAGGCTCCCCAGGGCAGTGGGCACGGCCCCAAGGCTGCCAGAGCTCCAGGAGGGTTTGGACAACGCTCTGAGGGACAGGGTGGGATTGCTGGGGTGTCTGTGCAGGGCCAGGGGTTGGACTTGATGATCCTTGTGGGTCTCTTTCAACTCAGGACATTGAAAGTTTCTGTGATGCTGCAAAGGGCGAATTTGGGACCTTGGGAGGCACCAGCAGGGCCCCTTCCCACTGCCCTGGGCTTGTCCTGGTTTGCCAAGCACTGGAGCAGGGGAAGAGCTTATAGCAGGTACCAGGGTAAATCTGGGAGAGGAACGTGGGAGTTGCAGGCACCTCTCCCTGGGCAGCCTGATGGGGGCTGGCACATGCTTCCAAAAATGTCACTTCTGATGGTTCTGCCCTGCCCCAGTCCCTGGGCTGTTGCTTTCCCTGCCATGTGCCCCAGCCATAAACCCACCAGGGGTTAGTGCTGCCAAAGAACTGGGCTGGGACACCCAGGGCAGCTGCTGCTGCTCACTTACTGTGACAGTTTTTTACTTCTTGTCATCCGTGATGTTTAATACCCTGGGAAATGCAGCAGGAATAGCACAGCTCCTGTTTGCCCTCTGGCTGCTGGGGAGCCTGGATTGATTTACCTTTACCTGGCTGGGACAGGCCTGACTGAAGGTCTTGTGCCATCTCAGCCATGGCTGAGTCACAGAATCCCAGAATGGTTTGGGTTGAGGGGACATTAAAGCCCACCCAGTCCCACCCCCTGCCATGGGCAGGGACACCTCCCACCAGCCCAGGGTGCTCCAAGCCCCGTCCAACCTGGCCTTGGACACTCCCAGGGATGGGGCAGCCACAGCTTCCCTGGGCAACCTGTGCCAGGGCCTCACTGTGGTGGGTTGACCCTGCCTGGATTCCAGGTGCCCACCAAAGCCACTCCATCACTGCCCTCCACAAGTGGACAGGGGAGAGAAAATCTAACAAAGGTTCCTGACTTGAGACAGGGACAAGGAGAGAACCCTCACTGATCACCAACATGGGCAAAACAGACTCAACCTGGGGATATTAATTGAATATATTACTAACAAAATCAGAGCAGGACAGTGAAAAGGCAAATAAATCTTAAATACACCTTTTCCCACTCCTCCCTCTCCTGGACTCTCCCTCCTCCTCCCAGTGGTGCAGAGAGATGGGAATGGGGGTCCTGGTCAGTTTATCACAGATTGTTTCTGCTGCTGCTCAGGGAGAGGAGTTGGAGTCCTTCCCCTGCTCCAGCCTGGGATTCCTCCCACGGGAGACAGTTCCCCATGAACTTCAACATGGGGCCCTTTCCATGGGCTCAGTCCTTCAGGAACAGGCTGCTCCAGCCTGGGCTCCTCTCTCCGTGGGGCTGCAGCTCCGTGCCAGGACTCTGCTCCAGCAGGGGCTTCCCAGGGGGTCACCTCCTCCTTTGGGCATCCCCTGCTCTGGAATGGGCTCCTCCACGTGCTGCAGGGGGGTCTCTGCACCCCATGGCCCCCCACGTGCTGCAGGGGCACAACTCCCTCCCCATGGGCTGCCCCAGGGGAACCTCAGCTCCAGTGCCTGGAGCCCCTCCTGCCCCTCCTCCTGCCCTGCCCTGGGGCCCTGCAGGGCTGTTCCTCTCCCATGTTCTCACTCTGCTCTCTGCACCCAATTCCATCTGCTCAATAACATTTTTCCCATCTTAAATACATTATCCCAGGGGTGTTCCCACCATCTCTGCTGGGCTGGGCCTTGGCCAGCAGCAGGTCCATCCTGGAGCAGCTGGAATTGGCTCTGCCAGGCAGGGGAGAAGCTTCTGGCAGCTGCTGACAGAAGCTGGCCATGCAAACCCAATACACTCACCACTTCCACAGAGTGAAGAATTCCTTCCCAGTCTCCCATCTCACCCTGCCCTCTGGCACTGGGAAGCCATTCCCCTTGTTCTGTCCCTCCATCCCTTGTCCCCAGTCCCTCTCCAGCTCTCCTGGAGCCCCTTTAGGCCCTGCAAGGGGCTCTCAGCTCTCCCTGGAGCCTTCTCTCCTCCAGGTGAACCCCCCCAGCTCTCCCAGCCTGGCTCCAGAGCAGAGGGGCTCCAGCCCTTGGAGCATCCCTGTGGCCTCCTCTGGACTCTCTCCAACAGGTCAGCATTCTTCTTGTGCTGAGACCCTTCAGCCTCCCAGGGCTCTCCCTTCTCCAGCCTTGCAGCTGGAAGAGCAGCCCTGCCCTTCCTCGGGGAGCATCTAGGAAGAGGAGGAGGAGGAGGAGGAGGAGGAGGAGGAGGAGGGGAGCCCCGAGCGAGCTGTTTGCAGAGGAGCAGAGGAGCCAGTTGGGCACTCGGCTGTGCCTGGAGGAGCCGAGCTGTTTATCCCTGTGGATCCTGCAGCAGCGTTTGTGATGCACAGGGACAATGTCAGGGCTCTGCTCGGGCACCTGCCACCCCTGTGGGCTTCCAGCTTTGCATTGGGTGCCCCACGGAGCTCAGGGAGGTGGGAGGCAGGGGGTCACTCACCCCTGTGTGCCAGTGGCAGGCTGAGCTGAGCTCTGGGTGTGCTGTGCCAGGCTCAGGGGCATTTAATTAAGAGTGGATGCAATCAGGGCAGGGGGTGCAGGGAGCGGGGCTGTGCTGGCGGCTGCAGGTGGCTCCTCAGTGGGGCAGTGAAAAGTGGTCCTAGAGGAGAGTTGGAGCCTTTTGTAGTCCCGGTCCCAGGAGCCTTTGGCTGGATGGATTCAGCCAGGACCTGCAGCCAGAGCCCAGCTTGCCCGCGGGGGGAAGGGGCAGGGCCGTGCCCGGGGCTGTGCGAGGCAGAGTTGGCAGAGTTGGCAGCACAGTCCCGGGCTCCACGTCCCAGCCGGGCTCTGCTGAATCACGTCCCGTGGGGAGGAAGCAGGTCCTTCCAGAACAGGGAGAGCGGGTGCCCTGGGAGCACCTCGGCCTCGGTGCTGGGGATGCCTCCCTGGGGGCAGGGAGGGGAAGGGGTGCCTGTGCCCCCCACCATGGGGAGCCCCAGCTCCCCCGGCCCTCTGGGGCTGTCTCTGGAGTGCAGCCAGGGCTGTTCCTCAGGTTCAGCTGCTGGCTGGGAGGTGTCAAAGGACCTGCAGGATCCAGACAAGCGGTTTTTTTCCCTTCCACCCTGGTGTCTTGTTTTGCCTTGTACCTCCTTAAACACCCTCTGAGTGAATCCAGCGTCCCCCCCTTTCAGCGACCCCGACCCTGCCCCCATGGCTGCCTGCCCTGGCCCCCCTCAGCCCACGTGTTCCAGCCCTTGGGAGCGGGGCTGCTGGCTGCGTCCTGCTGCTCCTCAATCCCAGAGGGTCAGGCCGGTGCCAGGAGTCTGGCATGTCCTGGAGAGAGCAGTGCAGCCCCCCAGCACTGAACTGTGAGCCCTCATCTGCCTCGGAGGCAGGAGAGACCCCTCTGCCCAAGGGTGTCTGTGCTGCAGGCGCAGAACCAAAGGGACCTGCTGGTTCCTGGCGGTCCTGCATGTCCCCACCCCGGGTGAGCAGAGGTTCCCTGTGGAACCAGTGCTGATGTGTCATCTCTCCCCCTCCTCCTTGCCCTGCAGGCTGCAAAATCAAAGCCCTGCGTGCCAAGACCAACACGTACATCAAGACGCCGGTGAGGGGCGAGGAGCCCGTGTTCATCGTCACCGGGAGGAAGGAGGACGTGGAGATGGCGAAGCGGGAGATCCTCTCGGCCGCCGAGCACTTCTCCATGATCCGGGCCACGCGCAACAAAGTGAACGGGCTGACGGGGGCCATGCAGGGACCCCCCAACCTGCCGGGCCAGACCACCATCCAGGTGAGGGTCCCGTACCGCGTGGTGGGGCTGGTGGTGGGGCCCAAGGGGGCCACCATCAAGCGGATCCAGCAGCAGACGCACACCTACATCGTGACGCCCAGCCGGGACAAGGAGCCCGTGTTCGAGGTGACGGGCATGCCCGAGAACGTGGACCGCGCGCGGGAGGAGATCGAGGCGCACATCACCATGAGGACAGGCTCCTTCATCGACGTCAACGCCGACAACGACTTCCACTCCAACGGCACCGACGTCTGCCTCGACCTGCAGGGCAGCGCGGGCAGCCCGTGGGCCAAGGCCCCCCACCCCGCCCACCGCTCCTCGGCCGCCCTGCGCAACGACAGCCTCAGCTCCCTGGGCAGCGCCTCCACCGAGTCCTACTACAGCGGGCGGGTGGCGGCCGCCAGCCCCACCAGCCCCTACAGCACCTTCAGCGAGCCCCCGGCCCCGCTGGGCTCCGAGGAGTGCGACTTCGGCTTTGACTTCTTGGCCCTCGACCTCACCACGCCCACCACCACCATCTGGTCGCCCTTCGAGCGCTCGGGCAACCCCCTGCAGGCCTTCAGCAGCTGCTCCTCCATCAACAGCTCGCAGAGACGCAACAGCGGCCCGGCCACGCCGCGCCACTCGCCCACCCTGCCCGAGGGCGGCGCGGGGCTGGAGCACCCCTGTGCCCGCCGCATCCCCCGCGACCCCGCCGGCGCCCGGGCCTGGCTGCCCGCCCAGGGCTCGCTCTCCTCCTTCTCCAACAGCCACGGCTACTCCCCCTCGTCCTCGCTGCCCGGCAGCATCTCGGCCGCCTCGGGCTCGCCAACCGCCTCCAGCAGCTCCGACGGGCACCGCAAGAGCTCACGGGAGTGCATGGTGGGCCTGGAGAGCGAGGTGATGGCCGCCCGGGTGCCCTGCGGCCACAACCTCTTCTGTATGGAGTGTGCCCTGCTCATCTGCGGCCGTGCACAGCCGCAGTGCCCCGCGTGCCACGCGCCCGCCACACAATCCATCCACATCTTCTCCTAGCCCGGGGGGCTGGCCGTGCATCCCCCCCCCCTCCACCCCGACACTGCGTTTTAAGGACTGTAAACGGGTTAAAGCGAGCTTTTTATTTAATAACGGATCCGATGGGCGCACGGGGCGTGAGGGGGGAGAGGCTGCTGTGAGCTGGAGAGGCGAGGAGGGCAAGGAGAGGGCACGTCGGGGCGGGGGGTGGCCAAATCCGAGGGGTTGGGAGGGTGGAGGCGAAGGGGCCGAAGATGACGACGAGGAGGAGGAAGAGGTGGCGTGAATTCCGCGAGGAGGAAACTCCGATGTTTACAGAATAGCTTTAACTCTTCACCTGGCTGGGGGGCTGGGGAGGGAGCCCGGCTGTTCTCCAGCAGTCCTTCCCAAATATACCAGTATTCCGTTTGCAAACTGAAATAACCAGAAAGAAAAGGTCCGGTTGCACTTTTTATGTTAGGACACGCAAGGGTTGTCTTTTATTTTTTAAATATCATTCTATTATTATTATAATATGTTTTTTTTTTGTGGTTCTGTTGGTATGTAGTGATTTTTGTGGATGAGTCGCAATGGTTCTATATATATAAATCTATATATTTTTTTTTTGTAATGCAGGTCTATCTGGTAAGTTGCCAATGTGAAAACTGCCCAAAAATGTGTGATGTGAGGGGTTGGGAGGTCGTGGGATGGAGGGGGCACAGTTAACACACCCTGTCACAAAAACCAGACAGATTTCTATCTCCATTTAATTTTGTGGTTTGGTTGGGGGTTGGTTTTTTTGTTTTGTTTTGTTTTTGTTTGTCAGCTTGTTGTTTTTTTTTTAGTTTTATTTTTTTATTTTTTACCTCTTTATGTATATGTAGGGAATTTATAGGAAAATATGTACTTTATTGAATAAATTTTAAAAACTAAAATATATTTTATTTTAAAAAGAAAATAACGGACCTTTAACCTTACATGGCTAAAGTACTGATTATATATTTGCTGAGCTGACTTGACGGTTATGAAAATTGTATCAAGAGTTTTATTTTTTGACTTCAAAGCCTTCTTAATAAAGACTTTTTACTATATATGAACTCTTGTGCTACCCCAGTGTCTCCCTGTCTCTGAAGCCTCTTGGCACCCGTTCAGCATCTCGGGACAGCCCCCCTGCTCTGGGTTTGGGGGCTGTGCTGGGGTGCTGCACATCCCACTGCATTATCTCTCCCAGGCCACATTGGGAAAGTGCCCAAGTGTAAGAAGGTCATGGAGCTGCTGGATCAAGTCCAGAGGAGGCCCCAGAGATGCTCCAAGGGCTGGAGCCCCTCTGCTCTGGAGCCAGGCTGGGAGAGCTGGGGGGGTTCCCCTGGAGGAGAGAAGGCTCCAGGGAGAGCTGAGAGCCCCTTGCAGGGCCTAAAGGGGCTCCAGGAGAGCTGGAGAGGGACTGGGGACAAGGGATGGAGGGACAGGACAAGGGGAATGGCTTCCCAGTGCCAGAGGGCAGGGTGAGATGGGATATTGGGATAGGAATTGTTGGCTGTGAGGGTGGGGAGGCCCTGGCACAGGTTTCCCAGAGCAGCTGTGGCTGCCCCATCCCTGGGAGTGTCCAAGGCCAGGTTGGAGGGGGCTTGGAGCCACCTGGGCTAGTGGGAGGTGTCCCTCCCCATGGCAGGGGGTGGAACTGGATGGGCTTTAAGGTCCCTCCCGCTTGAATTCATTCGCCGCAAACGGTGCCGAGTGAGGACATTTTTCCACAGGAGAGGAGTTTGGGGTGTCCTGGGTGGTGGTGGTGCGTCCCTGATAAAGCTTTTCAGCATTTCCCTCATGGGGTCTTGGGGTGCCCCTTATGGGCACTCTTGGCGTGTTCCAAAGGGGGGTCTCGAGGTGCCCTGCACGGGGGGCTCTGGGGGTGCCCCAGCGGGGGGATAAACCAGCCCCAGCACCCCCAGGAGCTGCCAGGGGAGGGGCTGGGGGGCGGAACGGGGGGCGGAGAGGGGCGGGGAGCGGAACACACCCCGCTCCAATTAGCGGCAATTAACGGCGATCGATGGGTGCAGGTGGGGGAGGGAGGGAGTTGGCAGCAGAGGAGGGTCTGTGCCGTGGCCTCGGGGGGCTCTGTGGCTGTTGGGGACCCCTACGTGCAGGCGAGGGGTCCTGGGGTCCTGCCCGAGGTGCTGCTGGGGGGCTTCACCTCTGCCCGCGGGTCCGGGGGCTCAGCACCCTGGGAAGCTGTAGGTGCTGTGGCTTGGGTGTCCCCTGGGTCACCAGTGTGCTGGGACCTGGGTCGGTGGCATCTCATGGGGTGCGTGTGCCCGGTGGTGGGTCCAGCCGTGGGCTCCCCACCTCGTGTGGGTGCTGGTGTGGGTGCTGCACCCTGGTGAGGCTGCTCAGAGGGCTCCCTGACCCCCAGGGCCCTGTGGCCTGGCCAGTGCAGCACCTTGCAGGGTGTTTGTCGCAGGTGAGAAAAGGGTTTGGTACCCCTGGGGCACTGCCTGTCCTGCAGCTTGCCAGACTCACCGGGCTGCTCTCAGCCCTGGATCCCGGCCTTCATCCTCTGAGTCAGCCCAGCTCAACCCAATAAGGACACTTCTGCTGTGAGCAGGCAGAAGGATGGCTCTGGCTTCTCCCTTGTGCTTCTGGGTATCAAAATTGGTCCCCACAGCCACAGGGCAGCCTTGAAACACGGCCCTTTCCTCTCTGAATGTACAGCCTGTGGAGGGTGCTGGAATTTCTGCACCATCCATTGTCATGGAGTGACTGAGATCCCTATATCCCATCCCTGGAAGTGTCCAAGGCCAGGTTGGACGGGGCTTGGAGCAACCTGGGCCAGTGGAAGGTGTCCCTGCCCATGGCAGGGGGTGGAACAACATGAGCTTTAAGGTCCCTTCCAGCCCAAACCATTCTGGGATTCTGTGAGAGTTCCTTAGATGCAAACCCAAAGTTAAGCCCTTCCTTCTCCCCCTGCAGCCCGTTCAATGCTTGCTTGACTGACTCTAGTGATGCATTAGCACATGTGCTTTGCACGCTGCAGACCTGGAAACGTTTGCTGCAGCCAAGTTCCCTGAATCTGCAGAATCAGCAAACCAGGACGACTTTTCAGGCCCTGGAGGGGCAGGCACGGAGCTCTTCTCTCTGGGACCAGAGGGAACCAGCTGGAGCTGTGCCAGGGGGTTGGGATGGATCTCAGGGAAAGGTTCTTCCCCCACAGGGTGCTGGGGCACTGCCCAGGCTCCCCAGGGCAGTGGGCACAGCCCCAAGGCTGCCAGAGCTCCAGGAGGGTTTGGACAACGCTCTGAGGGACAGGGTGGGATTGCTGGGGTGTCTGTGCAGGGTCAGAGGTTGGACTCCTAGGGGATCCATTCCAGTTAAGGATATTTTGGGATTCTATGATCTGTGATTCCATTTAACCCCTTTCCTGATGGTCTTGGCTTTGCAAAGGGTGGGTGCACTGCAGAGACCCTCAGGGAAGCTGAGAGGTCTCAGGGATGCTGCTACTGATCCTTAGAGCTGGCAATCCTTGGGGTTGGATATTCCTGGGAGAGGGTCTGGAAAGCCCCCAGGTGCCTGCCCCCTCTCCACATCTCAACAGGAGCCACAGTGAAGGGTGTGCTTTTTAATGTCAGTTATAATAAAATATTTTTACAGAGCCCAAAAAATTCAAAATAGTGCAAAACATCTCACTGTCATGCATCCATGGCAGCCGCCGCCGCCGGCGGGACAGACACACAGGCATCGGTGACACTGTGCTACAGGAGCAGAATTGGTCAGTTCAATCACATGCCAACAGGACAGTTTGGGGAGGGGGGCACAGGGCCAGGGGTGCAGGGCTGAGCCCCAGCCTGGCTGTGCAGGAGCAGCTGTAGAAAAAGGGTGTAAACATTGAACAGAAACGAGAGAGGAAAGCGAAACCCTTTGGTCCCAGGCAAACCCTCTAGAAAAAGGAGCGTGGGGGCCAGTTGGGGTACCCTGTTTTGGGGTGGGAGGGGGCTGAGAGAGCTGTATTGACTTGTGGGGTCGTCAGGCCTCTGTCTGCCCCAGTACTCGGGGCAAACTGGCCAGCTGGGGTAGCCACCCCACCACCACACACCCTGACCTCCCAGGCACTCGCACGAGACATGCACACACCACTTACCACACAGAAATGGTGCTTACTGGGGAACTGGGGTGGGACAGAACTGGTGCTTAATGGGGAACTGGAGGGAGGAGTCCTCTGGGGTGGGGTGGGAAGGGTCTTGCTTGCGCCAAGGAGGTCCCGTGGGCTGCCCTGCACAGGGACGCTGGTCCCCACTGGCCAGAGCAAAGGGGGATAGGTCCCTCTGCTCTGGTGCCCCCAGCCCTTGCCCCCCCAAGCCCTGGCACCTTGTGGGAGGCAGTGGGGCAGCCCCTGGTGGCAGCAAGGCAGGGAAGACAGGATATGGGCCGGGGGCTGCTCCCTGCTGCTCCCGGCCCCGGTGATGCCGCTGCCAGCCAGGGAGGGCACCCTGTGCAGGGCACGTGGGGGCTGCACCTGCCAACCCAACAGCCCCAATAGCCCTTCCGGGTGCAGGACACAGCCTGGCCGGCTGCCCTGTATGTACAGGTATTTACATATGTACAGGTGCTCGGGGTGGGAGCTGCCCTGCCCCTCAGGGCACATCACAATGCTCAGGGATGGGGACAAGGGGCTGTCACGCTCTGCCAGCCACTCAGCAACACCCCCGGGTGGGATGAGACACACACACACACACACAGAGCCCCTCACACCCCCCACACACATCCCCCAACCCTTTCCTTGTGTCACTCAGTGAGGTTTGGGGCTGGATGTGACAGTGCAGGTTCAGGAATGGGCCAGTGGGGTTCCTCCACCTCAGACAGGCTGGGGAAGGGCAGATTGGTCCCATCACCCAGGTTGGGGTCCAGCCCTTCCCTGCAGCCCCCCCAGCCCCAGCACCTTCCTGCAGGGTGGGATGGGGGCCTGGCTGTGCCCGGCACCGCTGTCACCCAGCCAGCGTGGCCAGGGAGGGAGGGGAGGGTCTGTCACTGCAGCCACATCACCCCCTCCCCAGGGCCAGCACGGCGACTCCTCTGTGGCCACTCTTATGGCTTATACACGGCTGGAGGGGGCTCTGAGGGGGCCAGGAGCGGAGGGGGGGGACGAGGGCCGGGCAGGGGGGCAAGAGGAGTTTAACTGCTGCCCTCCTCAGCCGAGCGCGTGTCCGACTTGAGCTTGACGAACTCCTTGGCCACGTCGTCGTTGTTGCGCTGGGACAGGATGCGGAGCACGGTGAGCCCGGTGTCGTCCATGTGGATGCGGCGGCCCAGGGGCAGCCAGCAGGCACAGCCGGGGCGCTGCAGGATGTCCCGCAGCTGCAGCACGGCGATGCCCACGGTGCGGTCCTCGCGGGCGAAGCAGTAATCCTTCACACACACCTGCAGCTCGTAGCACTCCGGGCCCGTCTCCGTGCCCAGCGTGCTGGGGAGGGCAAGGGATGGGCAGGGTTGGCACGGGGGGGAGGTCACACTTCCATCCTTCCCCGGCTCCGCTGCCTCCCCACTGCCCAAAAGAAGCCTCTTCCTCTTTTCCTTTCCCCCACTCCCTGCTTCAAGTGCTGTTCCAAGAGGGACAGAGATGACAAGGATTGGGGGAAAAGGGTGGTCGTTTTGGGACCGCCAACTCAAATTCAGGAGGTGTGGTGAGGGTGGGGCAATGGGATAGGCAGTTTTGGGGCTGAGTGTAACCAATGAGGAAACGTCCAAATACTATAATTAGATGGTAGTCCATTGCACACTCTATACTGTGGGTGTGCAACGTATTCTGTGCACCAAAGGCACCACAATTAAAGAAGTGCTTTCTACCTTTCTATACTCAAAATGGTTCAGAGAATTATTTCTCCAATTTTGGGCAACGCTTCTACCAATGAGGAAACACCTAAAACATCCTGGGGGGGGAGGGATGAGCAAACTCACTGGCAAACCAACCCCAGGAGGTCCTCACATGCTGGAGACACATCCCCCAGCCTGTCCCCACACCCCCAGCCCGCGGTGCCACTCACAACTGGAAGCTCTCGTTGTACTTGGGGGCCCAGCTGTTGTTCTTGGATTTGGTGGCGAATTTCCTCTTCTTGTCGCTGAGGTGGGGCCCGATGATGTTGACCTCGATGAAGGGCCGGAAGATGCCCGACGTCTGCCACTTGAGGTCATTTGCAGCCACCACTGCGGGGAGGGGACAGGTGAGGCTCAGGGGGCACTGTCACCTGCCAGCCCCCTGGCCAGCAGAACCCACCTTTGACGGTGACTTTGTGCTCGCCAGTGCCAGGGTGGGTGATGAGCTCCACATGGATCGACACCTCCCCAACGGGGTCCTCCACACCAGAGCCTGCGTGACACAGGGAGATGTGAGTGCCCGGCTTCAAGGTGTCCCTGACGTCCCCTGCCCACCACCAACCCCACTGGAGGAGGCAGGTCACCCACCACGGGGCGGGAAGGGGTGGGCAGTGGGGTTTGTCCCAAAGTGGCCTCTGCCACTGGTTGTGGGCACAGCAGTGTGGATGCATGGACATGGCAGGACATCCCTGGCACCAGGCTGACTCTGCCAAGTCCACAGGGTCCACCGAACCCCCCTTGCCCAGGCAGGGCTGAGGGGCCTGGCTGGCATGGGGCAGAGGACAGTGGTCCAGCTCCCCCTGCTCTGGGCACAGAGGGAGGACAGTGCCCTGGGCACAGCACCAGGCAGGAGGGACCCCATCAGGGCATCCATGGCCCTACAGGGTCTCAAGGCTGCCCTGCCCCCCATGCCCCTCCATGCCAGAGACCACGTCAAGCCCTGGGGTCCCCGAGCCTGGGGAAGTGGGGTGACCTGCGACCAACAGCTCAGCCCACCCCATCCCCCCCGAGAGCTGTGCATGCACCCACGGGTGAAGGAGGGGGGCAAGGCAGAGGGACAGGCTCTGTGGGTCCCACGGGGCCAATGGAGATCAAACAGGGCTCAGCAGAAAGCTCCCAGGGCGGGAATACCAGTGGAAGGAGGACACGTCCCCACGTGTTACTGAGGGTGCCAGGTCGGGGTGGAGGCTGGTGATGGCACGTTCCTGTCCATCCCCCCTGGCACCCGGAGCCACATGCTGAGCCGGAATGGAGGTGATGGAGGGCGGGCAGGGGGTGTCTGGGCATGGGAGGCCAAGCAGGGGGTGCAGTCCCGGCCCCCCTGGCGGGGTGTGATGGAGGCCAAGCGGGGCCCGTGGGGTCGGGCTGATTCCGCACACGGAGCAAGGCTAGTAATGGTCCTTCTGGCAGCAGGGTGGGCAGGAGGGGGACAGGGACGTGGCATGGCCCCCCCTCGGGCCACCATGTCCCCAGGGGAGGTCATGGTGGGTGCCCACCCCCCCCCAGGTGGCAGCACTGGGGACAATGTGGGGAGCCCAGAGTGTGCAGACAGACACCCCCATTGCCATGGGGACAGCCCCCAATCCGCTCTGGGGGTGGCCAATGTGGCTGAGCACAGTTTCCTCCAAATTCACCCCAAAGCGGCCCTGGGAGCGGGAGTCTGGGGGTGGTGGGCTCCGGCTCTGCCCGCATTGGGGGTCCCCAAGGCCAGGGATGCTGGGCTGGGGACTGTTACTAGCCCAGGCCGGCAGCAGGCAGGGGCAGGGGCGGGCGAGTAGCACACGTACCCTTCTCAGGATAAATCTCTTCACTAAGGGTAAACCTAATCCCTTTCCCACCATGAACTAGTGGGAAGGAGAGAGAAAGAGACAGAGACACAGCACGGAGTCCACAAAGAGAGGAGGAAGGAGATGAAAACCAAGAGAGGAGGGAGGAGATGAAGAAGAAGAGAGGAGGGAGGAGATGAAGAAGAAGAGAGGAGGGAGGAGATGAAGAAGAAAGGAGGAGGGAGGAGATGAAGAAGAAGAGAGGAGGGAGGAGATGAAGAAGAAGAGAGGAGGGAGGAGATGAAGAAGGGAGGAGGGAGGAGATGATGTGCATGGGGAACAGGAACAGTGAGGGAGGGGGGAGAAAACAAAGAGAGAGAAAGAGAGATCAGATCTCGCAGACAGACGGACGGCCAAGCACCCGGACAACACTGCAGCGACACAGGAGTGCCAGGCACCCCCCAGCTCCGAGCCCGGGGCTCCTGGGGCCAGGTTACACCCAGGGGTGCTGGCACCCACCAGACCCAACCCCACGCCCCCAACATGGCTGGTACAGGAGGCACAGACAGGACAGACGTCCTTTGCAGGAGACTCACGGACAGCAAACGCACGTCCCACTCCCCGAGGACGCAGACAAGCCTGGCTGGGGCACTCTGCGGTGGCCTCTGACCACCACCGAGCATCTCAGGCCCCTCCTCAAGCAGCCAAGGGACAAAATAAAGGGCAGTGTTTAGAGCTGAGGGGTGATTCTGCCCTGGAGAGTGCCCAGCACCCTGCACCACGCAGGACAGGGACGGGGAGATACACCTGGCACCCCAGATGCCAAATCGGGGGGGGGTGGGTACCCAGAGTGCCCAGGACAGGCCCTGGCACAGCACCTGGATCCAGTGGACCCTGTGATTGGTCTGTGCTGGGTGACAGGGGCCGTCCAGAGGGGACAAACACCGTGACACCTGGCCAGAGGGTGACCTTCCCCCCACCCACAGGCCCCATTTCTGTGCCAGCCCAGCCACGCCCTGGCACTGAGGACACACTCCTTTTGCTGGTGGAGACTGGGGAGTACCAGGCTGCCACAGGGCACCCATGGCCCCAGTTCACCTGCAAACCATGGGAGGAAAAGCCCTTCCCTTCCCACCCATCCCTGCCCCTGCTGTGGGCCTGGCTGGGACCCCGCTGGGACAGAGGCAAGGCAGGGCCCGGGCCTTGGGGCAGCTGAGCCCGTGGGGGGGGCTGTGGGCCCATGTGGGGCAGGGCAGTGTGTCCTACCCTGCGAGGACTGGGTCTGCACGAAGGTTTTGATGAGCAGGTCCGTGGCCTGGGTGTAGAGGGACAGGGCATAGCGCAGAGACTGCAGGTCCGGGCTCTTCTCCAGGAACGTCTTCTTCAGCCCCACCCCGCCGGCGTGGAAGTATTGCTGGAGGGGGAGATGGCTCAGGATGCTCAGTGCTTCTGCTGTGCCTCAGGGTCAGAGCCCTGGGGGTACCCTGAGCCCCCCAGTGTCCTCACCTTGATGGTGTCCAGTGCCAGCTCCACCACGGCACACTGCTTCGGGGTCAGGCTCTTGGCTTCCTCCCGCACCATGTGGTCCTGGGGGGCATGAATCCTGCTCTCAGCACAGCACCAGGACCCCGCTCCCCCCACGCCAGACATATCAGCAAGAGGGCACTGGAGGGGCCCTTGCAGCAGTGGCACTGCCAGCCTGCACAGTGCCACCCAGCACAGAGAGGAACCCAGCTCCCCCAGCCCAGCCCTCACCTTCAGCTTGGAGACCCCCAGCCCAGCCCCCCAACCCTCACCTTCAGCTTGGAGAGCTGCCCCAGCTCCTTGGCTGCGTTGAAAATCATCTGGGTGCCCTGCAGAGAGCAAAGAGACAGGGACGGCTCCCGTGAGCAGCCGGGCTGGGGGTGCCATGGCCAGGCTGGGCACATCGTGCCAGAAGTTTCTTGCAGCTCCAGGGGCTCCCCCAGGCTCCAGGGGACCGGCCAGTGCTCCTTGGAGAGCCTCAGGTGCCACCACTCAGGCCAGAAAGGTGACACAGGACTGGCAGCCCCGTCTCAGCCCGAGTTCTCAGCACAGACTGGGGGCCTGGGGACCACAGGGCAGGACATCACGCTGGTATCAGGGTCCTCATGCTCTGCTCAGCACAAGAAGCTTGGCCCAAGGGTTCCATCCTGCTCCCTGTGCTCCAAGCACCTGCTTCTGCAGCCAGCAGAGCCTGGCAGGGCACGGCACCGACCGCACGGACACCGGACATGGCGGGAGCAGAGAGCGAGTGCAGGGGACAGCGGGCACGGGGAGGACACAGCCTGTACCCTGCAGTGCTGGCAGCCAGCACACACCCCCCTGACACCCGGACCCATGCCCAGTCCCAGAGAGGCTCCCAGCCCCTGGGCACCCCAGGGAACCCAGGGAACCAGGCTGCCTTCGCCTGCCCTGTGCCCCCACCGTGGCAGGGGCCAGGAAGTCATCCCATGGGACCCACTGCTGTGGCAGCCCCGTGGCACGGGCAGATCCCGCTCACCTCCCTGAGCTGGCACCCCTGACCAGGCTGAGCACAAGCTCCCCTTCTCAACTCCTCCAGTGTGCAAATGCAACTGGTTAAACCGGAGCCTAGTGATTCCCACCACCTTCCCTCTCCCGGCACCAGTAGCTCCAGTCCTTCTCAACAAAGTAATCCCACCATCTCTCTCACTATCCAGTACCACCTGCAGGGGTCAGCCCCCTCTGTGCCCTCATTTTTCACCCCTTCCCATGAACCCTTTGTGCCCACTCCCCTGCCCGCCCAGTTCTGTCCCATTAATCCCACCCTCGATGTCCCCATCTCCCCCAGCTGGCAGACGGGCTGGGAGCTGGGGACACTGGTGTCCCCCAAACACAGCACAACAGGACACTGTTCTGAGCTGGGCCCCCCCCAAGCCAGAGCACAGGGGACAAGGGACAGGGAGGAGGCGAGAGGAGGGAGCAGTGCCAAGTGGGGAGCAGAAGAGCCATGTCCTTACTTCAGTGTGACTGGGCAGCTTCACCCTGCTCTGGAAGAGAACAGCAAGGGACAGTTACTGGTGGCCCCAGCAGCTCTGAGCCGCAGCTCCAGGCCCCCCACATCCCCCGGCCCTGGGCTCTGGCCCTGTGCTCTCCTCTGGCTGTGCCCAGCTCTCCGCTGGTGCCACTGCTTTGGCACCAGTTCACTCCTGCAAAGGCTCAGCCCCGGGCTGGTGATGAGTGTGCCAGGTTTCTCCTGGCAGGTTTGCTCCCCACATTGCCTGGGGCTGAGAAACCAGAGGGAATCAGCTCTCCCAGCACACTCAGCACACTGGGCAGGAGCCAGTGTCCCCAGGAGAGGAGGGGGAGCTGCAGGCACTGCCCAGACAGATGCTGGCATAGCTCTTCCCAAGACCCAGGATTTGGGAAGCAGGCAGTCTGGGGGGGTAGTGCTGGGCCCCCACCCTGTGGTGAGGAGCCCCCAGATAGGGCAAGAGGCCACGTCCTGGAGAAAGCCCTTGGGGCAAGGCTGGGGGCTCAGCAAGCCCTGATGGGTCCCCCTGAGCAGGAGGGGGGAGCAAGCTCAGAGATCCAGGGGATCTCAGCAGCCCCAGGGCCCCCAGTGAGCCCAGCACAGCCCAGTATTGGGGGTCCCCTCTTCCTGAGCCCCCCATGCTGAGGACCCCATCCCCTCACTATCCCAGCCAGGCAGCTGGAGGGTGCTGAGGACTGCGGGGCAGTGTCCCCCAGGGGGATGGGTGACACCCCACACGTCCCCTGTGGGGATGGGTGACACCCCACACGTCCCCTGTGGGGATGGGTGACACCCCACACGTCCCCTGTGGGGATGGGTGACACCCCACATCCCCATCACAGGGATGGGTGACACCCCATGTCCCCCCCATGGGGGCAAACACCACACAGCACCCGTTCCCTACCCTGGGTGACACAGAACGGGTGACTGTCCCCCACCTGCACACAACACAGCACACCCCACCACGACACCACATCCAGACAGCACGACAGAGGAAGCACAGACAAGCCTGGACCTCCACAGCAGGCGGCTGTGAGGCCACGGGTGTGGCCCCGGGGCGGTGACACACACGGAGCCCACAGCTATTTACCTTCTCTGTCCCCTTGCCATGTTTTCTCAAGAGCGTGCCCTGTAGAAGCAACGTCAGAGGTTGAGTGTGGGGTGGGGGGACAGCGTGGCACAGGACACAGGGGGGGACAGGGCAAGGCTGGGCACAGGGCGTGGCCACAAGCTGGTGGCAGAGACATCCCGAGCTCCTAAAACACAGCCAGTGGGGGGATTGGGCCCTGGTGGGACCCACTGGGATACTGGGATATGGGGCACTGGTCCCCACTGGGAGAATCAGTGAGCGACTGGTGTCATCAGGATGCTGGACCAACTGGTCCCCACTGGAATACAGGATGTTGCACTGCTGGAGAACTGGTCCCCACACTGTGGAGCTGGTCCCTGCTGGGATACAGAGATGCTGAGCCCCCGAGGGATGGTCCTCAGTGGGATACAGGGAGGCAGGGGCCAGCTGTGTGTGGGCAGGCTCTGGTGCCCCCACATCCTGCTCCAGCTCTGGCAGGTGCTCCCAGCACTGGGAAGGGAGCAGGGAGGGGGAGCTGGGTTTGGGTTTGGCACACAGAGCACTGGTCTGTGCAGGGCTGGGCCCACTGACAACCCCACACTGGCCCAGGCAAGAGAAACCTGGTGTGAGATGAGGCAGCAGTGCCATGGGGGGGTCTCAGGGTGGGCTGGGGCACGTCAGAATCAGGAGGTGGGAGCAGGGAGTCAGCTGGCTGGGAAGCCTCAAGAGGCACAAGCAGCAGAGGTAGGGCCAAGCAGGGCTGCCAGAAGGGGCTCTGGCCCTGGCACAGGGTCACGGGTGAACAAGAGGAGCTGGTACACAGAGCTGACCCTATCCCATCCCCCACAGCCTCAGCAAGGCTGGGACATTGGGTCCCCACGAGGTCTGAGGGCAGGCTCAGCCCCAGGCTGCCCCCAGGGCCTCTCCAAATGCTGCTGTTGGACACAAAAGGTGTTGGGGGACAGCAAGGGAGTATCTGCCCCCTCAGGAATTGGCACCAGCACCCAACCACTGGCTCCCAACCCCACTGCTCTTCCTGTACAGGTGCCTGACTCACAGCAGGGCTGGGGGCAGGACTGGGGATGGAATTGCCTTTCCCTTGCCCATGGCCACAGACTGGTCAGAAGAGGACAGAAGGAAACTGCTCAGTCAAAGCCATGCAAGGACCCAGCAGCGATGCCGAGGAGGGAACTGGGAGTCCAGGCTCCCAGGGTCATATCCTGGGCAGGGAAGGAGCCCCACAACTCGTGCCACAGCCTGACCCACCACCGAGCACCTGGGCAGGGACCACCAAGATCCTCCTCTGCCCTCACCCCACCACAGCCAGACCCCAGCCAGGGCCTCGAGGGGAAACTGAGGCACGAGGGGAAGGAAGAGCAGCCCTGACTCCCGGCACACACCACTCCCTGCTCGTGCCTCCAGCGGCCTTTCTGCCCCGAGCACAGAGCAAGACGGGATCAGCCCGGGCTCGGCTGTCCCTGGTTCCGTGGCACTGCCCATCACCATCCCCTCCCACCCCACCACTGCCCCTGTGCCCCCCCACACCCCGGCTCTGCGAGTCTGTCCAAGACCTTCCCACCCACTGGCAAGTGCCGGCCAGGAGCCAGTGCCAGGTGGGCAGCACAGGGATGGGGACCACGGAGCTGGACCAGGTCAGGAGCCGAAGGAGGGTTGTGGGCAGGGCAAGGGCAGCCACACAAGACAAAAACCGGCGAGGCCAGGACCGACACAGAGCGGACAGACAGACAGACAGACAGGGAGCTGCCGTACTTACAATCATCTGCCATTGAGAGGCGAGAGGAGCAATTGGAGAGAACAACCGTGATGTGAGTGTCGGCCCCCTCCTCCTCCATCCTCCCCAGTCCCTGCTGCCCCACAGCAAGCCCTGGGTGCCCCCCACCCCTGCCAGAGCCAGGGGTGTCCCCCATCTGAGGTGCAACAGCACTGAGTGTCGCTGCCCTGCCACCACATCACATCTCCACAGCCCCCACAGGGGCCCCATCCCCATCTCTCCAGGCCCTCCTGAATGTGGGGAGGGGGCTTTGCCCCAGGGGGGCTCCGCTCCAGGTACCCCCACTCGACACTCAGCCCTGACAGGTACCCCCAAGCCACCAGGTACCCCCAGGGCCACTTGGGCAGGCTGTCCCCTGCCCTAGGGACCAGCCCCAGCATGGTTTCCTCCAAGGTTTCCTGACATCTCTCAGGAGAATCACCCAACAGAGCCACGTGTCCATGCCCCCTTCTCTGCTCTCAGCACAGGGCCCATGGCCTCCAGAACACAGCTGGGAAGGGACTGGGATGGGGACTGGGATGAGGGCAGTGACACCATTTGGCCAAGGATGTGTTGGCCCAGCCAGGAGTGATATGGGGCTGACCCGAGCCAGGTTCTGGGCTGTGACAAGGTGCCAGTGAGGTGGCACCACTGAGGGCTGACAGGTCACCACTGCACCCTCCCTCCCAGACACAGCACAGCAGTCCCACAGCCCCAGAGAGCCGACAGAAAGGCTGGTGGCTCCAGAAACTCCAAGGAAGAGCCTGAGCCCAGCTTTGCAACAGTGAAAAAAGCCACCAAAGAGTGACAGGGACAGGTGTGTGGCTGGGTCAGAGCCCTTGGTGTCACCCTTCCCTGCCTGACCTTGAGAGAACCACCCCAGGAAGCCTCAAGATGCAGTCTGGGGCACACAAACAGCAATGTGACACGGAGCCTCAGAGCCTGTAGGAACCTCCCTCTCAGGAGGCACCATTCCCTGGGTTTGCTTTGCTCCCTTGGAGCCCCCAGGGGCAAGGAAGAGTCCAGCTCTGCTGGGGGACATGACCCCTATCCCCACAGCATCCCCAGCTCTGTGAAACCCCCCAGCCCCACAGCAAGGCTGACAGGTAGTGGCTCCTCACACTCCAGGAGCCTCTGGATTCACCTCCTGGCAGAGACCATGCCCACAGCCAGTGCTGATGGGACACTGCCCCAGCTCTGAGGAAAGGATGGAGAGGAAAGGGCCAGTGTTCCCTCTTGGTACCACAATGGAGGTGGCAGGAAGGTTCTTTGGCAAAGCCAGCCAAGAGGTTGCTGGGCTGCACTGGCACCTGGGGCACCTTACTCTCTTCCATCCCTTCCCTGGCCAGGAGCTGGGTACAAGTCTGAGGAGGCCCACAAAGTGCCCTCAGCAGCCAGTGAGGGCTCCCTGGCCAGCAATGTCCCACACTGGCCCCAGTGAGTCACCAGTGTCTCAGGGTCCCTGCTCCCCGTCCCCATCACTCACCGTCTGGTCCGTGAGCGGGGGCAGGACGATGGTCTTCTCCATGGTGTTCATCACCAGCTTCCAGAGCTCCTTCAGCACCCGCTTCAGCACCGTCTTCTCGCAGATCTTGGCGAAGAGCGTCAGGCTGTGGAGAGGAGACAGGGCTGGAGGACCCCACAGTGCTCCACATCAACTCTTCCCGGTCACCTCGACCCTGCATGTTCCCCACACTCCTGGAGCAGGTCAGGAGGGGCGCTGGGGAGGGTGGGGGTCCCTGTAGCCCCCCACACTCACTTGCTGTCCAGGAGGTCCATGATGGGCTGCAGGACGTTGTCGGCGTCCTGCGCGACGCTGCTGCAGGTGCTGGCGGGGACGTTGCCGGTGCCCTTCACCTGGCCCAGGATGTCCCCCATCTGCTTCACACACTCCTCGATGTGTGGCTGGAAACTGGGGGCCACAACACACAGGCTCAACAACCCCCACAGAGCCCCCGGCCACAGCTCCTGGACCCCCACACCTCCCCATGGCCCCCCACCCGTGCTCTCTCCCCCCAGGGGTACCTGGTGGCAAAGACTCGGCTCAGATCATCCAGGACGTTGTTGAGCTTCACCTGCAGTTCCTTGAGGATATCACTGGCTTCTGTGTCCAGCTGGAGGAGGGACAGGTTGGAGAAGTTGACAGGAACCCCGGGCCAGCCTTAGTGGGGGTCTCTGCACCCCACATGTGCCCCTGGGCAGAGTGAAGCCCATCCCAGTCCAGCATGGTGGCAGAGCTGGGTGCCATGGGGTGGCACAGAGTGATCCCACTCAGGAGTGAGGAACTGGGGTCTGCTCCCAGCACTGGGGAACCAGGGAAGGGGCTGCCTCTGGGGGAAGGATATCATCCTGCCCCTCCACAGGGGTCTCTCCTGGAGCCCCCCAGTACGCACCTCCTTTCCACCCATGGCTTCAAACATTTTCTCCAGCTGGACACGGAGCTGCTGAATGTTGTTCATCAGAATGCAGGGCTGGAGGGGTGGGATGGAGAGGAGAATCAGCACCAACAAACATGGCTGGGACAGCTGCCCATGGCCCCAGGACCCTCCCACCTTGCACTGGGGGATACAAGGACAGTGATGGCACAGAGTGATGGCACACCCTGGTAGCATGCCAGGGACTGCCAGGAAGGGACCAAGGGCAGGACCACGTCAGGGGGACGCACTCTGGGGCTGAGGGGACAGCTGGGGTCACTGTGTGGGTACAGTCCTGCCCAGCAGCACCAGGCAGCTGACAAGCAGAGGGGAGATACGTCACCACTTTCTCCTTCTCCTTGGAGCAGTACGAGGCAAAATCCTTGGAGATGATCTCGGCATACTGGAGCAGCACATTGCTGATGGTCTGCAGCCAAACAGGGCAGCAGCCAAGGCACCCAGACAGCAGCAGGGATGGGGAAGGAGGGAGAGAAGGAAACCATCAGTCCCACAGCAGTGAAACAACTCCAGGTCTGGATAAAACCCTGGGATCCCCCCACCCTCTGGCCCCATGGGTCATAGAATTACAGAATTGTTAAGGCTGGAAAAGCCCTTCAAAGTCATCAAGTCCAACCATCAATCCAGCATCACCGCCATGTTCACCACTAAACCACATCCTCAAGCACCACATCCACAGTTTTGAACACTCCTAGGGATGGTGACTCCACCACTGCCCTGGGCAGCCTGTGCCAGTGCTTTACAACCCTTTCAGTGAAGAAATTTTCCCAATATCCAACCTGAACCTCCTCTGGTGCAACTTGAGGCCATCTTCCCTTGCCCTATCACTTGTTACCTGGGAGAAGAGAAAGGACCAGACTGACCCCCACCCCGGCTCCACCTTCCTGTCAGGGAGTTATAGAGAGCAAGAAGGTCCCCCTTGAGCCTCCTTTTCTCCAGGCTGAGCCCCCCCAGCTGCTCCTGCTGCTCCAGCCCCTTTCCCAGCTCTGTTCCCTTCCCTGGACACTCTCCAGCCCCTCAATGTCCTTCTTGTCCTGAGGGGTCCAAAACTGACCCCAGGATTTGAGGTGGTGCCTCAGCAGTGCCAGCACATGGGGACAGTCACTGCCCTGGCCCTGCTGGACACACTGTGGTTGGTACAAGCCAGGTGCCCTTGGCCTTCTTGGCCACATGGGCACACCTGGCTCATGTTCATGTGCCAGGAGCCACATGGACACAGCCACTGGAAGCCAGATCCAGCACATCTGGTCTCCATGGGCAGCTCCATCACCAGCACATCAAGCCTGCATGTAACTCCCTCGTACATTGCAGCAAGCCAGTTTTAATTAATCTATATTAATTAACCAAATAACTCATTAATTAGCTATTCATTAATTAATCTTCTGTGCTGGAAAAGCTGAGAGTGTTCCAGGGCATGTTGGTGGCACATTGGCTGTCAGAGGGAGCACATTCTGTGCCCTGTGCCCCTGCCAAAGCTGGATGGAGGTGGCACAGAGAGCCCGGGAGGCCTGGGCAGGGCTGGGACTGGGGTCCCAGAGGTGCTGATGACCCCCACCAAGCCACCCACCTTGGCAAACCTCCGCATGTAGTGCCCAACAATCTGAGGGTCGGGGCACTCCAGCTTCTTGATGATCTCGAAACTCTGGTTGAGCTGGGAGAAGACATCCACCACGGAGCAGGAGAAGAGGGCGTGCTCTGACGTCTGCTGGAACTGTGGGAGCGAGAGGCGGCGTCAGCAGGAGGCAGGGATGAGATTTTGGCCCCATGAAAACATGTTTGGCATCAAAGAACGAGCCCCCTGGCCCCCGACTGCAGCTCCAGCCATTCCTACCCCGTCCTTCTTGTCCCGCTCCAGCGCTCCGTGCAGGAAATCCCGAGACACCTCTTCGTTCTCATCCAGCCACTGGATAACGAAGGGCTCGAACCAGCTGGAAGGGAAACCCACCCGTGGTGAGGCCTCCAGCCCCCGGGGTGCCAGCCCCCCCCTTGCCCCAGGGCTGCACTCACGCGGGGTACTCGGGCACGCGGGTCTTGAAGGAGGGCAGCTCGGTGACGTACTCGTTGTACAGCCACTTCACCTTGAAGTGCAGGTTCATGTAGTCTGCACTCTTGCACAGCCGGTGCTTCTCGTGCTCTGCACAGGGAAGGGTGTGGGGGTCACTCTGAGCCCCAAGCCTGGGGGGGAAGCTCCCCAGGGGCAGCTCCAGGGATGCCGGGTTAACAGGGGGAAGGTGGAAGTGCTTCCTGGGTGGGATTTGAGCTGGGCATGGTGTTGATGAGGAGGTGAAATGGGTTTGCCCAGGGAACAGGTGAGGTGGGAGCAGAGAGTGGCTCCTGTCTGGTTCCCCTGCTGGCTCGGGGTGGGGGGCGACTCACCCTCCATCGCATACTTCATGTCCTGAGCAAAGAGGTTCCACATCACCTCGGCACTGATCTTCCCCACGTTCAGTTCCTGGGGGAATCTGGGGCGAGGAGAGAATGTGGATCACAAAATCATTTAGGTTGGAGAAGACCTTCAAGACCACTGAGTCCAATCTTTGCCTGATTACCACCTTGTCAACTAGACCATGGCACTAAGTGCCACATACATGTTCCTTGAACACTTCCAGGGATGGTGACTCTACCCTGGGCAGCCCCTTCCAATGCTTAACAACCCTTTTCCATGAATTCTTCCTGATGTTCAACCTGAACCTCCCCTGGCAGAGCTTGAGGCTATGAACACAAGCTGGACCAGCCTTCCACATGGAGAGACATCCCCCACACACTTCCCACCTGCCTCAGCTTTCCCATCTGTAGAATGGGTGTTATACACCCACTTCCAAAGGCCTCAGGTTCCCACTGCCTCCATGGGGGCATCCCCTCTGGGTGCAGCAGGATCCCCTTCCCCAGCACCTACTCACTGGTTCAGGCAGGGTGTGTAGGAGTTCTTGTCCTCCTCAATAATGGAGACGATCAGGGTGATGAGCTTGGACCAGAAATCCAGGTTTTTGATGCTGGGGCCCTGCTCCTCAGGGGGCACCTCGCCTTTCTTAGTCTGGAGGGATGAGGACACAGGGGAGACTCAGTCACCCCACCTGCGGGGCTCAGATTTGTGTCAGAGCTAACAATGAGACAGGAGGGAACACCCTGGAGGCCCACACACAACCCCATCTTGTCTCTTGTGGTCTCAACCCTGCAGCTTTGGAGTTTTAAGCCCTGCCCAAGATTAGGGACTCATTCTGCACCGGGCTGAGTGCTCTGGAGAGGGAGCAGGAGCACTGGGAAAAGGAGAAGGGCAGGGGATGGGGAAGGTCCTTGCCCAGCACCCCCCCTGCCCCACGCACTGGGTCCGTCTGGTACTCGCGGCTGTAGAGCTCGTGGCAGTTGTTGAAGATGTACTCGTAGGTGGAGTTGAGACAGGCCTTCACACAGTCCTTCACCACCTGGCTGGCTCGTGGGGGGCTCTGCAGCTCCTGGACCTGGAATGCAGGGAGGGAGTGGCGTTGGGGGCAGACCCACACCCCCAGCAACCCACGCAGGGGCACCACGGGCCAGAGTGACCTCAACCCCCAAAGAACCAGGGCCAGTGAGAGTCAGATCCCCCCCAAAAACGGGGCAGGTGGGGCCCCAGCAGTACCTTCATCCGAAAGAAGGTGATGCTGGTCAGCAAATCAACCGTGGACTTGAGATCCTGCAGCCGCTCGGGGCTGCTGGCAGGGAAGTTGTTCTGGGAAAAAAAGAGGGGGCGTTGCCCACAAAACTCTCACAGGGGAGAGTGAGGGGGAGGAAACAAGCCCGCTGTTGTTTCAGACTTTATCAGCCAGGTGGGGGAACCGAGGCAGGGCAGGCACCTTACCCGGTACATGGAGAGGTCGATGCGCAGGGAGTTGTGCAGCTGGTCCAGGAGTTTGACGAATCGGTCTTTCTGCGGAGAAACGCCCCAGGGCAGGTAAACGGAGGAAAGGCGGCAGAGCCCGACCCCCTCCCCCCGCCCCTGGCTCTCTCTGCTCCCAGCCCAGCCCCCGCTGCTCCCGGCTCATCTCTCTCCTTCCTGCTGTCCTGCTGCCCTTCCTTCCCTCCTGCCTGAATCCAAGCCCTGCAGGGCAGGGTGTGCCGGCAGAGCAGAGCCGGTCCTCGCTGCTGGCCGGGGCTCGCTCGAAGCCCTCGGCGGCTCCCGGGGTGTGGTCACGCCGGGTGTGGTGTAGGACAGAGAGGTGACACCACGTGTGTCCCCTGTGCTGGCAGTCACTGCTGGGGGGTGACAGGCTGTTCTGTCTGCCCTGACCACTGGACCACCTCAGGGCAAGAGCTGGGAGAGTGGGTGCAGGATCTGTAGCCCCTGGATTGAGGCTTTCCAAGAGCTCAGGAAAAAGGACAGGGAAAGGGCTTGCAGTGGTTGCCCATCTTCAGAAGCTGGACACCTCCATGGGCTCCTGGCTCTCCCCACTGGGCTGCATTGAGGAATGTGGGCAGGGAACACCCCAGGTGGGTGGTCTCCTTTGGGGCTGAGGGGCTTTAGTTCAGCTCAGCCCAGCTTCCACCCAGGGAGTACAGGGCAGGGGGACACAAATCCCACCTTGGGCTGCAGATCGGACTGGGGGTCAGAGCTGAGGGCAAAGCAACCAATCAGAGTCACAGACTGGTTTGGGTTGGGAGGGACCTTAAAGGCCATCTCATTCCACCCCTGCCATGGGCAGGACACCTTCCACTAGATCAGGTTGCTCAGGGCCCTGTCCAACCTGTCCTGGAACTTCCAGAGATGAAACCCTGGAAATCACCACCTCTCTGGGCAACCTGTGCCAGTTCCTCACCACCCTGACAGGGAAGAATTTCTTCCCAATAACTGCCCCAAATCGCCGTCAGGGGTCATTTCCCTTTGCATCCTGCTGGGGAGAGGCTTTGCACAACCCCGTGGGCCTCCCACGAGAGCCCTGGGTTCCCCCCAGCACCGGCTGTACCGGGTCAGGGCTGACCCGCGGGGCTCCGGAGAGCCCAGAGCAGCGAGTCCTGGGGGACAGGACCCGGGGACGGGGCGGGGCAGCGAGTCCCGCGCCCGCCCAGCTGCGGCTCGGCCGTGCCCGCAGCCTGCGCTGGCCACCGCAAACCTTCGGCACTCGCCCGCCGGGACGGCCCAGCCAGGCCCGGGGCCGGACCGTGCGTCCCCGACACCCGAGGAACGGCTGCAGCACTAACACTGGACACGACGGGTACTCAGGGTTAAAGCGACACGGCCGGGCACTTTAGGACCCAACCTTAGGCTCTCTAAAAAAAGAGAAAGAGACAAGTTTTTAAAACCCTCCACGTCAGAGAAAAGGCGGTTCTTTTGGTACGGTTTCCTCCTCCTGTGCGATCCGGAGGCACAGCTCGCTCGGCTCTAGCTACCCCCTGCAATGGAGCGGGGAGGCGAGCCAAAGCTGCCCGGAGCTGTGCTCGGCCCTGGCTGTGTCCCTGGCTACCCAGCTCCTTGCTACACCCCGGGCTGGGCACTGACCCCGGCTCGACCCGTGTGCACCCAGAACAACCAGCTCCTGCCTCTGGGATGGCACGGGGGGAGCCGAGGCGAGAGCTCAGCCCCTCTTCACCCGTATCCCCGAGGGGCACCCGGCCCTGCCACAAACTCGCCCTCAAAGGCACCCAGTGGGTGCTGGCACAGCTGGATGTGTTTGTGGCAGGCCCGGGGTCACCCGAAGTGCACGAGGCCGTGCAAAACTCCCCGTGAGCTGCAGCGGTGGCTCCTGGCCACCTGCTTCTGATTTTACCACCAAGGCGTCCCCCTCCTGCCACGCTGCCACCCAATATCCCGGTCCGCTCAGGCTCCCATAATAATTCAGGGAGCAAATTTAGCCCTTCTCCCAGGAAGGCGGTGGCTCTTTTCCTTCCTGAAAAGCGGGAGCGGGATGATTTTTGGGGCAAGCAGGGGATGACCCCCCCGCCCGCTGCTGCCTGGCTGCAGTTTGGAGCGGGGTGTTTTGCATGGCTCGTTTTGCTCCCCGAGCCCCCCACCCCCTCCCAAAGAAAAGAGAGAAGAAGGAAAGAGTGTTTACGCACCATCGGACTTACCCCGAAATTGGAGGCGGCAAAGCGGTCGGAGGCGTTGACGTTGGTGGAGGCCGTGGTGTGGGCATAGTAGGCGTTGATGTTGGCGAGCAGGGTGCTCATCACTGCTGGCACCCCCGGGCACATGTACTTGGAGGAGAGGCAGGCAAAATGGCTGTGGAGAGAGGGGGAAGGTGAGGGCACAGGGCCATGGGAGGGGATGCAGGGTTTGGGGTTCAAGAATCACAGAATCCTAAAATATCCTGAGCAGGAAGGGACCCACAAGGATCATCCAGTCCAACCCCTGGCCCTGCACAGACACCCCAACAATCCCACCCTGTCCCTCACAGCGTTGTCCAAATGCTCCTGGAGCTCTGGCAGCCTTGGGGCCGTGCCCACTGCCCTGGGGAGCCTGGGCAGTGCCCCAGCACCCTGTGGGGGAAGAACCTTTCCCTGAGATCCATCCCAAGCCCCCTGGCACAGCTCCAGCCCTTCCCTGGGTCCTGTCCCTGGTCCCAGAGCAGAGCTCAGTCCCTGCCCCTCCGCCTCCCCTCGGCAGGAGCTGCAGCCCCCGAGGAGTCTCCCCTCAGTCTCCTCTGCTCCAGCTGAACCAGCCGAGTGCCCTCAGCTGCTCCTCAGACCCTTCCCCTCCAGATCCATCTCCAGCTCTGTGTCCCTCCTTTGGACACCCTCCAACAGCTTTAGATCTGACATGGTGCCCTCAGGACTTGAGGTGAGTCTGTGCCACAGTGCATTGAGAAGGGGAGGGATGGGCACAGGTTTGGGGCAAGTCTGACCCGTGGCAGGGAGGTGGGTGCCAATGGCAGTAGAGGAGGATGATGGGGACAGTGATCCCCTCTCAAGGCTGGCACAGCCCCCCCTGAGCCAGGTGGAGGGCAGGTGACTCACGTCATGGCCTGGTAGATGGACTCCACCCCGTAGCGCATGGCAAACTCGTCCACGATCTCCTGTGCCGTCTCATCAAAGTACACCTTCCAGGCATCGTCCCCCTTGGCGTCGGGGATCTTCACCACTCCGTTGTTTTGCAAATCCGTCACAAAGTGGAACAGGTTCTGGGGGTACAAATGAGTCCCGTCAGGTCCCCAGGGCCGGTGGTGGCAGGGTGGCATCGCTGGGGTAGGGGCCGTGCCCCCCCATGCCTGCCTGGGCCGCTCACCTCGTGCAGGCAGGTGTACTGGACGTGGTAGGGAGCCACCTTCTCCTCGCCTTTGATCTCCACGCTGATGTGCAGCCGGATGGCCCCCGACACCGCCGACTTATCTGTCCGCTTGTCTGCGGGGCACAGGGAGGGGGACGAGGTGTGAGGCTTCCCCAGAGCAACCCTGCTCACTCCTGGCCCCAAGGAGGGGCAGAATGCTCCAGGACAGAGGGGTTCTGAGGGCCAGAGCTGGGTGGACACCCAGTACCATGTGCAGACAGGCCAGGGCACATTGCCACCGAGGTACTGAAGAGAGGGATTTGGCCACATCTCCAGACACTAGAGACGTGGCCTCTCTGTGCCTCAGTTTCCCCTCTGCAGAGGGCTGATACTCCAGCCCTCCTGGGCTAAAGGTTCTGCAAATGACCCTGGGAAAACACTTGATCCCAATGGCTTCTGATAGGAAAGGTTTTTATATATATTTAAAAATTATTTATAATATTATATTTATATATAAAATCATAGAATCAGCTGGGTTGGAAGGGACCTCTGAGATCATCAAGTTCACCCCTTGATCCACAACTGCTGTGATTATATTTATATAAATTTATATAAATATACTTGTATATATTTATATACATTTTTATGTTGAAATAGATATTTATATTTGTATACTTATTGTATATATTTATTATATAATATTTTTTTTATAGTTACATTTATATTGCTGCTGCTATAGCCCTTCAGGCCAGGGCTTGTAGCACGTCCCTCTGGAGCCCAGGGCTGGGGTCCCAGCCTGGCCAGGCTGTGTCACCCCCCCAGGGCACAGGGCAGGGGTCTCAGGCTGTGTCAGGGAGATGTTTACCGAGGTTGTACCAGACGTCCATCTCCCCGCTCAGGGTCCGGACCTCGATGATGGTCTGGCCCAGGAAGTCGTCGGATTCCCTCTTGAAGCGCTGCTTGACGCGGGATTTGATGTCGTCGTCTTCGTCCCACACACGGACCTTGATGCGGTCAGAGGAGTTATGGCACTCACTGGGGAGGCGAGAAGGAGCAAGCCCTGGGATGAGCAGGGAAACCTTTCCAGCTTTTCCCCATCCTCTGTTTCCCTAAACAAGAGGGACCACCCCCACACAGGGCAGGAACTAGGGAAGAGAGCAGACCTGGGGGCACCAACCCTCCCCAGTTGGCTCAGCGCAGTCCCAGCACAGCCGGGATCAGCCTCTGGAGCCCAACCCTCCATGGCACAAAAACAGCACCCCAAGGGACCCCAGCACTCCCCTCCACCCTGAGTGGGGGCAGGACGAGGCCCAGCTGGCTCCCCCACTCCAAAGGGACATGCTGACAGCCAGCACAGCCCAGCACAGCAATGCAGGCAGATGAGGGGACTGGGGGTGAACTTACAAATGGAAATTCTCCTCCCAGACTGGGTTGAGATTGCCGTAGATAGTTTTAGTCCTTTTTTTTGTCTTTCCAACCTGGACAGTGACATAGGGGTCACTGGAACCTGTCTTATCCTTTGCTTGCAGGCCCTGGGCACAAACCACTGCAGCACAGCACGGCACGGGATGCACACCCATCCACACACGGCACAGGCACGGCACGCATGGCAGAGAGAACAGACAGAGAGAGAAATCAGTGCCACAGCCACACCAAGACCCCCAAAACAGGCACCTGTGCCCCCACAGAGCCCCAGGGGCTGAAGCTGCTCGGCAGGATGAGGGGTTGGGCCATGCAGCATCCTTGTGCTGGGAACAGCCTTGTCCCCATGTCCAAAGAGGGCAGCTGCCTACCTGTGATGCTGATCTTGGCCGACCATTTGGAGGTGCCGTCCAGGACACTCTGCTTCACTGCCTTCATCTGCTGTGTGTGTGTGGTCTTGTTGACCCCAAACACCTCCTGGATCAGCTCAAATATCTCCGGCTTGTTGCGCTCCCGGATCTTCATGCGGTCCTTGAGCACCATGATGATGTTCTGGGTCCGGTCCTCTGCTCCGTGCTTGGAGCTCTTCTCTGCTGCTCCTGGGAGAGGACAGCCATGGGTGAGATGGGGTGGGGATGCAGGTGGTATCTGGGAGAGACCACAGAGCTCTCTCAAGTGGGCATGATGGGCTTGGGGACAGGAGGAAACGGCCTCAAGTTGCACCAGGGGAGGTTTAGGTTGGATATCAGGAAAAAATTTCTTCATAGAAAGGGTTGTCAAGCATTGGCACAGGCTGCCCAGGGCAGTGGTGGAGTCACCATCCCTGGAAGTATACAAAAAACGTGTGAATGTGGCTCTTAAGGACATAGTTCAGTGGTGACCACAATGGTGATGGATTGATGGTTGGACTTGTTGGTACTAAAGGTCTTTTCCAACCTTGACAATTCCACCATTCTGCGATTCTATACATTAATTAATTCAAACCTGGAGGGCTCTACCCCCTTCCCAGCACAGATCTGCCCTGCCCACCACTTCTCCCACGCTCAAGGCAGGAGCCCAGCTCTCCCGGGCTGCTCCATCCTCCCTCTCCAAGGGCAGAAGGGACAAGGTTTGTGTCCTTACTCTGCAGGCAGTCGGCGTTGAGCAGGTCCTGGCACTTCTCGTGGCACTTGACGCCGCACTCGGCGCAGCGCATGCCCTGCCGGGCGATGCCCCACAGGAGCCCCTCGCACTCGTAGCAGTAGGTGGGGGTGGTGGCCGTCCACACCTCGAAGTTGTGGGGCGTCGTGCAGGAGATGGGGTACACTAAGGCTTGCAGGGTCTTCTTGTAAACATGGTTTTTCTGTGCAGGGACAGGAGAGAGGAGGGGGGAGAAAGGCTCAGGCAGGGCAGAGGGTGGCACTTGAGGACACGGGTTAGCGGTGGTGGGTTGAAATGGTTGCACTTGGTGATCTTAGAGGTCTTTTCCAACCTCAGTAATGCCATGATTCTATACCCAGCTGCTCTGGCGTTGCCAGAGGACGCTGGTGTGGCACACACCCTGCACTTTCACTGCTGGCCCAGCCCCCGAGGCTCAGCCCCCACCATGACCACCTCCACCCCAGCCCACCCCAGCACCTACCAGCTCCTCATTGTTCAAGGTGCTCGAGGCCAGTGCAGATGTGATTCCCGCTTTCCTGGACTGGACCAGGGACTGTGGGAAAGAAACAGAGTTCCCAAATCCAGCAGAGCATGGAGGGACCCTCCTGCACTCCTTTGAGGTCCCAGTGGCTGTAGAACACCCAGGACAGACCCCAACCCCAGACAGGGAGGGCTCCTGGCTGCATTTGGGGGCAGAGGGGACAGCCCAGCTCCCAGTGATGCCAGCATTGCTGTGCAGTGGGACTGGAACCAGTTCAGCAGCCTGTGGCATTCCCAGTTCAGCCCCAGCAGGGCAGAGCCTCTCAACATGTGTCTGAAACCCCTGGGGAGATGGGGTGGGGGGCACTTACCATGGCCTGTGGGCAGCCAGGGCCAGCAAGGGGGGAATAAAAAGGCCATTAGTGCAAACACTTCCCAGGAGAGCCCCTTCCTCAACAGAACCAGTTGGGATGGGGGCAACGCCCCCCCTTCACCCAGCACTGGGTGGGAGGGACTGTGTCCTCAAGCCCAGCACTGGCTGCAGCCTGCAAATCCAGCAGGGAAAGGAAGCAACCCCCTCAAACCCTGCACACTGCCCACCCCCCAACCCCCCAGACACCAACACAGCACAGTGCAGAAGCATCAGCGGCTGCCCAAGTGGGCTGGGGGTGGGGGGTACTGGGTGGGGGGCAGCAAGGGGGGGCAGGGGGATGAGGGGAGAGACAGGTTGGGGACAGGAGGGTGGTACCCTGGGGAGAGCACACAGTGGAGCTGGCAAGGTGTAAAGAAAGGGAGAAGGAGGGGAAGGGCATCTAATTCTGGGGGTAAGGGGTGTCTGGTTTCCAAAATTGCTGTCTCTTGTCACCAGGGAGAGGACAGCAGAATGATCCTGTGCATTAGAGCCCAGAGGCTGGAAGGGACCCCAGCATGGGGGGTCCATACATGGGGGGTCCCCAGCCCCATACACTGGGCTCTGAAAGCACAGCAGGGCAGTGGAGATGGGACCAGAGGGTCTGGGCAGCTTGGAAAAGCCACTACCATCCCTCCCCTCATACAGAGGTCCATCTGTCCAGCACCAGCATGGTCCAAGCTGCAGGGACCTACAGCAGGTGGGACAGGGAAGGACCAGGGACACAGCACCAGCAAAAAAATGAGAAACCAGAAGCAGCCCCGGGAAGCCTCGGGCTGATGCTTGGTGTAGGGACTGGGGCTCCGTTAAAGAGAAGCACCCTCGGGTAGGGAGAGCCCAGCTGTGCCATCCTCACAGCTCCCCCCACTGCAAGGAGGGCCAGGAGCCCCCCAAACCAGCCTGGGACACCCCCGCCCCCCTTTGGCAGGGCTGGGGGAGCTGAGGGCTGGCCGGCAGCACCCAAGGGCGCTCTCTCTTTAACCCCTCGGACCGCGCTCACCAGATCGCTGACTAGAGGGAGAGATTTGCGTCCAGGCTTAATGTCGGGCATGCTGTTAATGCAGCGCAGAAACCTTACAGCCGCCCCCCTGCCGCGGGGGAAGCCCAGCCAGGCCACAGGAAAGAAAACAAGAGAACACAAGCCATGTTAGAGGCAGCTGGGGAGCGGGGCAGTCCGGTGGGGCGCAGCGGGAGCGAAGCCGGCAGCTGTGGGGGTGGTGCCTTAGGAGGAGCCTCACCAAATCGCTAACTAGGGGGATGGGTTTTCGCTTGCGAATGTCCGGCATGCTGTCTATAATGATCAGCCCACCACCAGGCCTGCAAGAGAGAGGAGAGTCAGAGGGGAAGGGGAAACTGAGGCATTATTGCCCCATGGTCACTTGGGATTTCGTAGAGTCACAGCCTGGTTTGGGTCTGACCTCATTCCAACTCCCTGCCACAGGCAGGGACACCTTCCACTAGCCCAGGTTGCTCCAAGCCCCATCCAACATGGCCTTGAACTCTTCCACGGATGGGGCAGGCACAGCTGCACTGGTAAACTGTGCCAGGGCCTCCCCACCCTCTCAGAGAAGAATTTCTTCCTACTATCTAGGATTTGGCAGATAGAACTGCAAAGCAATCCCTTTGTGGCTGGGACCCGTCTATGGGGCCCCCAACCTCACCACCACCCTGACTGGGACAGGGATCACCGGACTAAAAGCTGAGGGGGAAGGGGATTTGGGCAGGAAACTGTGATTTTCCCCATGTGAAGTGCAGCAGTGAAACTCAGGAGAAAAGCAGCCCATTTGGCTTAGTCAGCTCTGGCTTTGCAGCGTGGGGCTGGAGAGCTAGAGGTTCACTCTGGGACCCCAGAGGGGAGCACTGAGCACGTGAGCCTTGAGTTCTGCTGCAAGAGAAACTGAGGCAGGAACTCAGCTTTGCAGCCCTGTCTGTGAGAAATCCCTGGTGTGATCTGGGAATCCTCATGGAAAACTGCCACATTCTGCCTGGGGTCATGGCAGAGCCGTCTGCGAGGGCAAACCAGGACTGAGACCCCCAGCCCATCGAGGTGAGAGGCTCAGGATTCCCCATGGCATCACTCCATGAGGGAAACAGGAGCTGCCACCCCAACTCGGTCCCATCCCAACTCACCTCCCGCTCTCCCCCTCAGCAGCAGCTCTTGGGGACACAGAGCAATGTCATCTCTGCTGCTCCTCCAGAAGCACCAGACATCGACCAGCATTCAGCCCCAAAATCCGGCCCCCTGCACGCCCACAGCTCAGCAACCCTTCCCCACACAGGCCCACTGCTGAGCTTGTTAATCACATCCTAATGAGAAGGGGGCTGAGATCCCGGGGGGCAGAACGTTCCAGCTTCCCCTTGTACTCACCCGCCTTTGAACCACAGGGATTTGGATTCTCCATCACCTTCCCCGCGGGCCTGGAAAACACAGGACAGTGTCAGGGGCACAGTGGGATCCACCAGCGTGGGGGGCAGCCCCCCCAGGGCAGTGAGCACCCCACTGTGCTCCCAGCACTGGGGAAGCACGGGAGGATGGGCAGGGTGGGCAGAGCAAAGTGTTCCAAAACCAACAGGGCTCTTCCCAGCAAAGAGCTGGCACTGGGAATAAATATCTTGAGGAGGCTGAGCTGGGTGAGCGGTGGGTGGGCTTCAGCAGAGGGGCTTCAGCTGGCAAAGCAGGGTGGGCAGCTACACCGTGCTAAAATTTGGGGGTTGGGGCAGTGGAGAAGCATCATAAGGGCTCAGTTGGTCCTCAGGGACCCACAGCAGTTGGAGAGAAGAGCAGGGAAAAGCCAGAGCACATGGAAGTGGGGGTGTGTGCAGGGATAGCCCAGCAGTGACACCTCCCCTTCCAGGAGGGGATTCTTTCGGGGGAGCAGAGAGACCATTGCCCTTGTGGGGCAATCCCTGCACACACAGACACACACACACACACAGGGAAGGCACACAGGTTGCTTGAGGTTCCAGGGGGACATGCTTACCTGCAGGCAGGCTACACCCCTTCCCTGCAGGGAGGGGAGACGCGGGTGCAAGGGCCATGGTGGTGGACAACTGAAAAGAGAAGCGGTGGGGAGGGGGATCGAGACCCCGGGGAGCGAATCCAGAGCCAAAACAAAAAGAAAAGATGGAGGATGGAGTCTAAAAACAAAACAAAATATTGTCAACTCAACAGAGGGGACAGGGTGGGGGGCTCGCACCAGCACACGCATGCAGCACACACGGGGGGGTCCTCAGCACTCCAGGCCCCTCTGGGGGTCCCACTTGGCAGGAATGGGGTTGTGGGGCCACCACTGCTGGGGGCCCCCAGGTCAGGATGGGTCCCTGGGGAGTGGATGTCCCTGGAAGCTGCCAGGGTGTGGGAAGGGGCCGTGCCCTCAGCCCAGGGCAGTGGCCAGGGGGGTCCTCACCTCCTGCAGCTGCATGCAGACCTTGTTGAAGGCTCTCAGCCAGTTGGCTTTGGCTCGTGCTTTGGGGTCCTGCACCTCCTCTTCTGCCTGCTCCCTGCAAGGACACACACACACCTTGTCACCTCCCAGCACAGCACCGGGGAGGGGGAATCAGCCCCCACACCCTGGGCAGGACTGAGGCTGCGATCTGGGCATCCTGATGGGCCCAGAGCCAGCGTGGCCATGGCAAAACCCCCTTTTGCTACCAGGAAGGACCTGAAAATGCAGCAGGTCCTGCTGCAAAGGGCAACACTGTCAGGGCAGAGCACTGGGGACAAGCCAGGAGCTACCCCTCCCTCAGGAGACCCTGACCTGGGCACCCAAGTGACATGTGGGGACAGTCGGTGACACAAGTACGTGAATTAAACATCCTTTGCCCCTCACATCCATCAGGATGTTCTCTGGCCTCTTCCCACCACAACAGCCCGGGGTGAAGAACCCTCAACACCCCCATGGCTCCAAGCCCAGGGAAAACTGTCCACCTGGACATGCTGGGTGTTGTGGTTTTTTTCTCCTCTCCTGCAAAATGAAGACATAGAGGAAAAGAAAAGAAATTCTCCAAACACACCAGACTCCTTGAGACCCTGCTGTGACATGACACTGGAGAGAGAGACCCAAAACTATCCTGGGACAAAGCCGTGGGGAGCTCAGGAGATGAACCTGCCCAAACCAGCCCTGGGGTCTCTGCCTATGCTAATCTGGGGTCCCCAGTGCTAATCTGGGGTTGTCAGCATTAATTTGTGGTCCCCAGCACTAACCAATGGCTCCCAGAGCTAATCTGATGTCCTCAGTGATAATCTGGGGTCATCAATGTCAACTTGGAGTCCTCAGCACTAATATGGGGTCCCAGAACAGTCCATGGTCCCCAGTGCTAAACTGGTGTCCCCAGCACTAATCCATGGTCCCCAATTCCCAACATGGGACCCCCCGAGCCCCCTGCCCAGTGGGCACCATGACCTGAGGCCACCTGTGCCCAGGTTCCCACCAGCCCTTGGGCCCAAATATGTATTTTTAAAAAAAAACAGCTCTCTGCACATTCTTTTAAATTAGAGATTCCCCATCTCGGGTCTATAATTTAAACTAAATAAAAGACTGAAAAAGCCCATCACAGTTCCCCTCTACAGGGAGGGGTGACAGTCACTGAAAATGGAAATGGTCAATAATGACATTTGAATAATCTGTCCCCGAGATATGAATTATTCACACGCTGAACCAGGAACCTGGCCACCAACTAATTCACAGCACAGAAGGCCATGGAGTGGCCTAGGGAGAGGATTGGCTCCTGTGGATGGAAATTTCCTCATCTGACCGAGCTCCAGGGTACCCCCTCCATCCAGGGAGCCAAAAACTTGAGCCAGAGGAGAGGAATTGCAGCCTCAAGCCTCCACTTTCCCCAGCCCCAGGTTTGTCCCAGGTTATAAACCTGCAGACCCATAGCCCTGGCAGCTTCTTAAATACCTTGGGCCCTGCTCAGCATGGGGGTGGCTGGGCCAGGGCAGTGTGCCCGAGGGGGCTGGCCCTTGCCTGAGGGGCACAAGGTGGGTTTCCCTCATCTCAATGCCTCAGGCACCTGGAAAAGCTCCAGAGACCACACAAGGTGTCTCGTCCTGCCCCCTGGCACCAGCCCCAGCCTTGAGCCACCTCCAGAGCATCCTCAGTGCCACCAGGTACGGTGCCATCCCAGGGCAGATCAGTCCCCCCTCCTACCTCTCAGCCGGTTTTGGGGGCTCAGACTCTGGGGCTGCCTCTTGCACGGGAGCTTCCTCCGCTCCCCTCTGGGCCTCGAGGGCCTCAGGGGGTTCCTGGGAGGCAGAGGTGTCCTTCTCCTCTTTCCTCTCCTCTTTCCTCTCCTCCTTCCTCTCCTCCTTTCTCTCTTGCTGCTGTGGCTTCAGCTGTGGGACCAGCTGAGGTTGCTGCTGTTGCTGCTGCTGCTGCTGTTGCTGCTGCTGGGGGACCTGTTGCTGCTGCTGCTGTGCAGGGGGTTTCTGTGGTGGGGGGTACGTTTCGTCCTCGGGGGGTTCATAAGTGTCCTCCTCCCGCAGCTCCTCCTCCTCCTCCAGCTCCTCCTCCTTCGCATAGCCTTCCTCAGTCTCACTGTAGTCCTCAATGAACTCTTCCTCCTCCTCCTCCAGGTAGAGATCATCATCGTCCTCCTCCTCCCAGCGCGGTGAGTCCTTGTGGTAGCTGACGGAGCTGTGGCAGGAGTGGTAGGAGTCGCCGTCCCTCTCGTCCAGCTCCGAGTCCCGCAGACTCTCGTTCTCGAAGTCCTCACTCAGCTGGGAGCTGCCCTGGCTCAGCTCGGCCGACGAGGCGTAGCGACTGCTCCCTGTGGGGCTGAGGGGCGAGGGGACACAAGGACAGGGCTCCTGTGGGTCTGTGTCACCCCAGACAGAGCCCCGGGGTGCCCGTCCCAGGGGCGGGAGGATGTGCAGCTCCCACCGGGAGCACTGGGCTCCTCAACCTGGGAGTCGGAGGCACAGACCCAGGAGACTCCATGGGCTGGGACCAGCCCCCAGGCTGGGGCACTCTCGGGGTCTGACCTTCCTGACCGTGCCAGGGCTGAGCGTGGGGATGGGGGGACAGTGTCTGTCCCTTCAGCTCACCCCAGCCAGGGGTGGGGGCAGAGCACAGCACCTCCAGCCAGGTGCTGCCTCCTGCTACTGCCAGAAACCCTTGTCCTGCCCCTGCCCCACAGAGCTGTCACCCAACTCTGACACCCAGCACTCCTCATAGCCCTCCCAAGCACCCTCACCCCAGGGCACCCCCTGAGCCCCCTCACTCCCCTCAACATCATCCCTACCCGGGGGTCCCCTCTCCACTCCTCCTGCCCAGCCAGATCCCTTCCCCCCGCCCCATCTGTCCCTCCCCCGGGCCCTTCCAGCCCCCTCCTCTCACAGTTGCCTGCACTGGGGGGGCTGCAGGGGTCCCTGTGCCCCTGTGCCCCGGGGCTCCGTGGGGACAGGCTGACAGAAGCAGACATGCAGACAGGACAGGGACATGCCAAGGAAGAGGCCGACACCACGTCTCCAGCCAGGGCGAGTGGGGTGGGCAAGGGGGATGGGGATGAGGGGATGGGATGGGCAGAGCCCGGAGTGGCTGAGCCAGGCAATGGGAAGCCAGGGGACACTGCAAGGAAGAGGGTGCTGGGGGATGCCCAGGCTGGTCCCAGCTGGGAGGGGTACTGGCATCATCCAGGTACCTTGGGAAGGGGCACTTGGGGCACAGGGGTGCAGGAGACATGGCTCACGCGTGGAAACCCCCCACCTCCCCATCCTGACCCTGGCCAGAGCTGGGAGAGGGGCCCTTGGCACATCACAAGGATCCCAAATCACTGCATGAGGCTTTGGCCCAGCCAGGCACTCCCTAGGAGGTGACCAGGAACATGGGGTGGCATTTGAGTCCCTGAGGCCCCACTCCCACACCCGCTGGCTCAAGGAGGAACAGGTTGCAGATGGTCGCAGTGCCAACGAGTGGTACCAGGATGCTGGGACATCACCCCGTGAACTGGGGTGCAGCAGCAAGAAGGGACATCGGAGGGAACACCTGGAGCACCCCAACGCAGCCCCCCTGCGAGGCCGATCCGGGACGGGGAGCGGGGACCCTGCGGTGGCACGAGGCCGCCCTTGCCAGGACTGGTGTTGGCCTCACCATGGCTTCAAGGACCGACCACAGCACTCTGCGACGGCACACGGCACACGGCACAGGCAGAGACCCACCTATCCGATAGGTCTAGGGACCGCCTGCTCTCAAGGGAAGGCTGGCGGCTGGTCCGCCTGCTCGACTCAGAACCGGACTCAGCGTCGCTGCGTCCATTTGCGGCAGAGTCTACGCTACCATAGCGTCTGCCGGGGAGGAGAGGAACATGGTCAGCGAGGCCCCAGTGCCACACCACCGCCACCCGCCACGTCCCGGCATCCCCTGCCGCCGGGGGACACCGGCAGGGAGGCTCTGCCCACCTGGAGGGGGCTGGCACCTTGGGCTGGGCTGTGCTGCGGCCGCAGGGAGGAAGCGCTGGGCAGGTGTCTCTGCCACGTCTGCGTCCCCAGCCAGCCCACACCCCACTGCCCAGCTCCCAGCATGGCGTGGGGGTCCCCAAACCCAGCGAGAACAGAGGAGGGCGATGACCCAAAAGGGCTTGAAAACTTCCCAGGGAGAAGGAAAGGCTTGGATGGGGCCAGCACCATCCACCTTTTCCTCACCTCAGCCTCCTTCCCTCTGTCACCCACCTCCCTGGGAGCACCATCCCTGGCGTCACCTCAGGGACCTGCTGGCCTCTGTCACCTGGGGGGGAGGTTGAGAGAGGGACTCCCGGGGGGGGCTGCACCCCACACTACCTGATGGGAGCCTGGTCCGAGTAGTCCATCTCGTAGCTCTGCATGGAGTCGGTGTAGGAGTCGCGGGAGCTCTGCTGCTGGTGCCTCATGGGGTACTGGTGCACGGAGGCGTTGGGCTGGGACGTGGTGTAGTAAGGAGGGGGGATGCTGTTGCTGGTCTCGCTGCGGTAATCGCTGTCCCGGTCATCCACGGTGCTGTCAGGGTCATCATCTGCCAGAGGACACAGTGAGTGGGACAGGGGATGGCCCAAATCTGCCCCACGCCCTGCACAGACCCGTCAGTGCCCCCACTGTGTCCCCACCGCTGTGGGCCCGTGCTGGGGAGATGGACCCCGGGCAGGGTGAGAGGGGGCTGCACCGTGTTCTCAGTGCAGGAAGGGTTTGAGGGGGAGGGGGAGGCAGAGGGGGAATTTGGGACATACAGAAAGGAGAAAGAGGACAGGACAGAGCCTCCCTCTGCCCCACTGATGTCCCACCACAGAGGCAAAGCCTGGGCTGCTCATGGTCACCAGGGCACCCTGAGGGCACAGAGCCACCCAGGGCTGTGTCCCCACCAGCCCATGGGGACAGCCCTGCCCAGGACAGGGCACTTGGTGACACCGTCCTCACCCAGCAGAGTCATGGCATGAGGCCACAGGTTGAACCCAAGCCCCAGGTCCCCTGAGCCCTGGGCCAGGCAAAGGGGGACATGCTGCGGACCCCCAGGCTGAGAGGAGAGGAGGGGGCAGGATACTTACTCTGCTGTTCTCCCCAGCCAAAATAATTCCAGTTGCCTACAAAGAAAGGGGCAGAGACAATAAGGACAGAGGCAGCTGGTTGGGAGGAACCAGCATCTCCCAGATGGCACAGTGGCACTGGGCTGGGTGGGGGACAGCGCCCTGAGATGGGGGACATCCAGGATGGGGCACATCCAGGATGGGGCACATTGGCACTGAGCCATGCTGGGGACAGGGACTGTGCAATGCAGCACCGTGATGGGACAGGGAAGGGGTCTAGGGATGATGAGCCCAGTGGCACTAAGTGCACTGGGGACAGTGCCTGGGCCTGAGCCGTGGTGACACCAAGCTGAGCTGGGGACAGCACATGGGGCTGGGCACGGTGACACTGGCCCAGGCTGGGGACAGTGCTGTGGACAGGCATGGTGGCACTGAAAGGGGACAGGTCCTGGGCTGGGCACAGACACACTGACCTGGACTTGGGGTGGTTACAGAAGGACAAACAGGCACAGGGACAAACTGAGCTGCCACCCCGAATCCCCCAGACCCCTCTGCTGGGGCCCCCACCCAGCAGCTCCCTCACCAGCCTTGTTGCCCTTTGCCCAGGCTCCCCAGGGGACTGTCTTTACCAGTCCCATTGCCCCTCACACCCTGCTCCCCTCAGACCACAGGAAGGCTCACCCACTGTGGAGCAGGGGGACGGCAAAGAAACACCAGCAAACACGGGAGGGAGGACGGGAATGGGGACAGGGTGTGGGGTAAAGCTGAGCTCCACTTGGATGGGGTCCAATGCTCCAAAGCACAAACAGAGCCCACCCCTGAGAATCCCCAGTGTGGGGAGTGGGGAGGAAGAGGGGGCGTGGGGGTCCCACAGCAGGGCAGGAACAAGGCAGCACTTACAGCACTGGGAGCCATGCACGGGCAGAGGCTTTTCCTGCTCCTCCTGGAAGGCATACTGGGAAGAGAGGGGCTGGTGAGGGCTCCTGCTGGCAGCACTGCTGCCCCCACCCCCCTCACCCCGGGTCTGGCTGCACCTACATCATCCTGGTCCCGCATTGCATTGAGCTGCTCCAGCTTCTTGGCCCAGTACCTGGCCTCCTCCTCGGGGATATCTGCAAGGGCAAAGACCCAACTTGGTGCACAGAACCCCCCTCCCAAAACAGCCCTCAAGCTTTCGAGGCCACAGGGTCAGAGCCTCAGCCCCAACTCCAAGGCTCCTGAGCATGCCTGGGGCTGGGGACCAGGAAGGATGCACCCCAGTCCAGGGGGGCCGGGGATGGTACCCACCCAGCGGCAGCTCGAAGCGGGTGTCAAGGAGGATGCGGTGGAAAGTCGGGTCCTTGGTGCCCGAAATCTCGTTGTCGGTCATGATGACCTGGGAGTCGAGTGTGAGCCATTCCCCAGGGCCCTCCTGCGGGGTGGAAATGGGGTGAGGAGAGCTCCCACGGGCCTTTCCTGGCCCCACAACCAGCACATGGGGTCTGGCCCCAAGCAGGATGGGGAAGGCACTCCCTGCCCCGAAGGACAGCTGAGGCTGGGTCATGTCCCTTGGGGTCCACGTGGGGTGGACATGCCTGGCTCCCTACCTCGTTGGACTGCCGGATGGTCCGCAGGGGGATCCACACCGTCCCCACCATGGTGTCCCAGATGAGCCCCTTGTTCCACACCTCCACTGTCAGGCCCAGATCAAGCCTGTTGATCTCACTGGGGACAGGAAAGGTATCAGGTTACACCCCCCCTCAGCAGGCCCCTGGGACCACCCCAGCCTTGACCTGCCCCCTCAGCCCCAGGACTCAGGGGAGCCCCCAGGGCTGGGGTCAGGGGGAGCTGGCAGCAGGGGACCTCCCCCTGTCTGCAGGGGTAGCAGTGACGGGGGATCCCAGGGAACCCCTGGACACTCACAACATGAAGTCCTGCTCCCAGGAGGGCAGGTTGCCCCGCACCGCAATGGTCGTGCTCTTGACATTTTGCACCTTCAGGGTCACGTAGGTGTTAAACTTCTCTGTGGGAGCAAGAAGAGGGTGAAGTGACCCCCAGTGTGCCCCCGCCCTCTGACACCACCCACTGCCACCCTCCCGTGGGGACCCCCACACTTGGCACGCCAGCCCCGCAATGGATCCCACCTCTGCTGGGGTGATGAATGTGAGTCCCCCCGCCCCTGTTCAGGGCACCCCCATCTCAGTGTGTGCTCCTCCCCCACCCCAAACTTGCCGAATGATATCTCCAGAGCTGAGGATGAGCCTGGGCTCCCCTCTCCCCCCAGCCCTTCCTCTGACCCTGCCACATCCAGCCAGCCCAAGAGCCCCCCCGTCCCCCCTCAGGTGGGCAGGCAGGTGGGGGGTCACTTACCTTGGGGCCCGTCATACTTGGCCTTTTTAACTGTGGGGACAGAGGGAGGGAAAAGAATCAGGCTGAGAGCCTCGATGGGGGGCTGGAGACCCCCCACCAGGGTGTCAAGGGGGTGGGAGGACCCCAGCCCTGACTGCCCCCCCACTCTCCCCTTCAGCTGCCAGGTGGGGAAAGTGCTGGGATACATGATGCCAGGTGAGGGTGGGACATCAGACATGAGCTGGAGATGGGCACCAGAGGGGAGCAACGGCCCACCCAAAAAACCTGCCACTCTGGGACAGCTTGCAACCCCAAATGACCTGCCTTCATCTGTTGAGGGGGTGTTACTTTCCCGATCCCCCTCACTTCTGAATTGGGATCTATTTGGGGAAACAGATGATGTCACTCACCATCCATATCCCGAGGGAAAAGGCGGGTTCTGGGGGGCCCTGCCCCCCTCTCTAGTCCCTGTCACAGGGCACTAGCCCAGCAGCACCAGGGTTAAGTGTCTCCCAAACCACCGACCCAGATTTCCCACGGGGAAACCCGGGGGGGGACTTTCCTCCCCTTAAGAGTGGAACAGTAACAGGCTGTAACCCTCCCCACCCCAAAAGAGCACCAGGGACAGTGGAGATACCCCTCCAATTCCCATACAGCCCCGAAACAACCCCACTGCACCCCAGCCCTGTTCCAGAGGGGACTGAGGGGCTGGTTCCCATCCTGCCCATCGGGGAGTGTGTGTGCATGGGGGGGCTCAGATCCTGCTCGGCACCATGGGAAAAACACCCCCGATTCTGGCTGATCCCTCCCCCGGCTTTACCCAGTGCGGGGCGGGGGTCAGTCCCCACGTTTTGGCTGCAATGGGGAGGCAAACAGAGCTGGGCACAGCCAGGTACCAACGCTGCCAACGCCGGGGGCGCGGCGGGGGCGAGGGGTGTCCTCGGGGCTCCCGGGAGGGGACCAGGCGGGGGGGGGGGGAATGACACAGCACCCGGAGAACGGTTTAATGACGCGGGTGCCAGCGGGTGCAGGACCAACGTGACCGAGCAGGGATGAAAATAGCCCTGGCGACATCAAAGGTAATTTGATTTCGGAGACGTGCCACTCGCCAGCCGCTTTATCACCCGCCACCAGCGCCGGAGGGGACGCGGGGCTGCCGCCGGCGACACGTGCCTGGCAGGGCTGGGAGGAGCCCACGTGGCATCAGCAGCCTCGGGAAAACTGAGGCAGGGGGGAATAACCGCCTCGGAAAATAACTGGGGACCCTGTGGCTCGGCCGCCTGCCCTGTGCCACCGAGAGGGTGACACGCTGGGTGGCTCTTTGCCCGCAGGAAGGTCACCGGCCGCGTCACTGGCAGCCATGTTCCCAGGGAATCACAGGGAGCTGCAGCTTCGCTCAGGGATGGGGGGGTTCACGCTCAGGGGAGGCACCAGGCTCCAGGGTCCCAAAGATCCCCGAGTGTCATCGTGTTGGGAGCCTGGGGGCTGACTGGGGATGGCTGCCATCACTGTGTGTAATAATTATACATGTTATATATATAATGTATTTATATATAATATATATATTATTCTATTCTAATACAGTATTTGGTACCAGGACCTGCCTGTGGCTGACAGGGATCCCTGACATGGGGGCTCCCCCTTGTCCTGGACCCAGGGGCACCCACTGCTCTCCGCCAGCTGCTGCCTCCGAAACGGAATGAGAGAGCAGAGGAAGGAAAAGCTCCAAAAATACCCGAGCTGACAGGAACAAACAATTATCCAGGGAACACGTGGCTTTCCTGGCTGTCATCTCCTGCCAGGGAGAAGTCCTGCTGCCACCATCTGCAGGCTGTGCTGCCCTCCCGCACATCAAAGGGTGCCCAAAGCTGACTCAGGGGTGGTGAGTCCTGGGGTGACACCCTGGGGCTAAATTAAACCCCAGGCAGGGAGCTGGGGACAGCAGGACACCCGTGTGAGCTGGGTAACCCCCAACAAGCTGGAAGAGCCAAGGTGCTTCCCAGGCTGGGGTGATCAGGCTCCTCTCAGGGCGATCTTGGCCAGTTGTGGAAACTGAGGCAGGAGGCAGCTGGCAGGGATCAGAATGGCAGTGGTGTGAAAACCAGGCTGGGCTGGGCATCCCACAACAGGCCTGTCTGTCTGTCCACCCCTCTGCCATACACACATCTCTCTATCCGTCCATCCATCCCTCTGTCCATCCTTCTGCCCATCCACCCACCCCTCTGTCCATCTCTCTGTCCATTTATCTGTCTGTCCACTCACCCATCCTTCTGTCCCTCCATCCATTCACCTGTCTGTCCATTCCCTGTGTGTCCACTCCTCTGTCCATCCACCCACCCCTCTGTCCATCTCTCTGTCCATTTATCTGTCTCTCCACTCACCCATCCCTCTGTCCGTCCTTCATCCATCCCTCCGTTCACCCTCTCCCTCCATCCCTCCACCCCTCTGTCCATCCACCCACCCACCCCTCTGTCTCCGTGCTCACGTCTCCCGTCCCCTCCATCCATCTGTCCCTCCGTCTCTCCATCTGTCTCTCCGGATGCCCGTCCGCCCTCTGTCCATCTGTCCGTCTGCCTCACACCACTCCAGACACCCCCTCCTGTCCCCGCTCACCCCACCTCTCCCAGGTCACTCCCTGTCACCCAGGGACACCCCCTGGCACGAAGCCCCAGGGGCTGCACGTGGCCCCAGCCCCCAGGGAGGGGCAGGGAGAGGCTGGGGGAGGATCTGAGGTGGCACCTCCACCCCCAGAACCCCAAAAATAGGGTGGGTGACAAAACCAGCTGCCGCCAGAGAGTGGTGACAGGGCAGTGGGGGAAGCCCAAACCCACTGGGAGCTGATTGTCACCAGCCACCCACAGCATCACCAAGGGTGTCACCACATGTGACGTCTAAATGAGAGCAAAGAGGTGCCCTGCTCCTGCCAGAGGAGAAGCCCCCAAATGTGGGGCTGGCTGGGGGGCACGCAGGGGCACCCTGGCTCTGGCAGCTCCCTGCGTGCTGCTGTGGCACTGCCACAGGAGAGGGGGCTGTGACAGCACCTAAAAGACAAGGACACGTCAGGGGGGTGGGAGGGGGCACAGCCCCTCATCCCACTGAGCTCAGGCAGCACTGAGGGAGCCCCCATTTTCCTCTGGATTTCACCTGAAGTGAGGGAATCCCAGCCAGCCTGTGCCCCACCTTGTCCCCAGCTGCCACTCTGCCACCTCCATCCCATGACCCCAACACTCACGAGTGCCACCCCTTCCCCATCAGGGTGTCACAGGGTTTGGGGAGGGCGTAAAGGGACCCCTCTGACTTTTGCCCCCCCAGCCAGACTGAGCACTCATTCCAGGGTAAACACCAGCGAGACCAAGGCCAGGCCTGCAGGACTCATCTATGGACCGAGTTGGGCAGGTCTCAGTGCACTGGGTGTGGGGTTCCCCTACCTGTGTGCTCCCCCCAGTTCCTCCCAGTATGGGGTGACCAGCACCCCTAACTGGCCCCACAGCAGCACGAGACCCCCAGGCTCCTGCCCTGACCCCCCCCAGCATCACCATGCCCATGGGGGGCTGGGGCTTGGGGTGTAATTTGAGGGGGATATTTAGGGGTTCACAGACTGGGGGATTCGGGGTGTATGGGGTCTCTTTGAGGGAGTGGGAATGTAGGGATGCTTGAGGATAGATGATGTTTGGGATTGGGGAGGGTTTGGGTTGCGGACTGGAAATCAGGAGGGTTGGAGAGTGATGTGGGGTGTTTGGGGGGCTCACATGGGGTGTGTTTCGGGTGAGGGGGTGTTTGGGAATGCAGGGAGCTGTGTCTGCAGGGTGGGGGTGTCTGGAGACAGGCCTGAGGGGTGAGGATCTGGGGGGGCTGGGTAAGGGGGTATTTGGGGAGAGGGAGGAGAGTGAGGCTGGCTGAGTGGGGGTGTTTGGGCAGTGGGCACGTGGGGGTCTCCGTTTGAGGAGGGGTGAGAAGAACGCGGGGTAGGGGGCTGGAGAGGGAAGAAAGGGGCTCCGTGGGGGCGGGAAGGAGGAGAGGGGTAGAAGGGAGAGGCTGAGGTGGGAGGCGTGGGGGGAGCCCCCTCCCCGGTGGGGGAGGGTTACGGAGGGAGCCCTTGGGGGAGTTATGGGTGGAGCCCCCTCCCCACGGCGAGTTGGGAGGCGGGAGGGGACCCGGGGGGGGAATTACGGGAGCAGCCCCGACCCCAGTGGTCTCCCCGGCGGGGGTGGTTCCGGGGTGAGCCCGGAGGGCGTCCCGGGGGGAGCCCCCTCCCCATAGCGTTTTAGGAGGCGGGAGGGCAGTCGGGGGGGATTACAGGAGCAGCCCCCTCCCCGGCGGTCTCCCCGGCGGGGGGGAGGTCCCGGGAGGAGCTCGGGGTGGGGGGGGGTTAAGAGGGGAGACCCCTCCCCACGGCGGATCAGGAGGCGGGAGGGGAGCCAGGGGAGGTTGCGGGGGAGCCTCGTCCCCGGTGGTCTCCCCGGTGGTCTCCCCGGCGGGGAGGAAGCCGGGGGCGGGTCCGGGGGGAGCCCCGTGCGGGGCAGGGCGCGCCCACACCCCCCGCTCCGGGGCTGCCGCGCCGCGCGCGCCCCCGCCGGTTCATTCATAAAATCCACCACGCGCCGGTTCCTCGTGAACGGAGCCGTTCCCGCGACCCCCCCCACAACCTCCCCGCCGCCTCCCCCCCTCACACCCCTCCAGACACTCCAGCCCCCCCCCCGCGCAGAGAGGGGCAGCGGGGCGCGCCCCTCCGCCCGCCATCCCCGCGCCCCGTCCCCCCCGCGCCGCCCGCCGTGTCCTCCCGGTACCTCCGACGCAGAGCAGCGACATGTTGGCGGTGGCGGCGGGGGGCGCGGGGGGCGCGGGGGGCGCGGCCGCCGCCCGGCTCTAGCGCGCCGCCATCTTCCCTCCCTCAGCACCGCGGACAGCGCCTGACGTCACCGCCGCCCCCGCCCGCGGCCACGCCCCCCGCCGGGACCCCCGCCGGGCGGGGCGGGGAGGGGAGGGGAGGGGAGGAAGGGGAGGGGGGTCCCGGGGGGTCCCAGCGGATCCCGGGGGGTCTCGGGCTGTGCCGGGCACGGAGCGCGGGGAGAACCGATGGGCTGTCACAGCCCCTGCGGAAGGGCAGGGAGGCGATCCCGCACAAATCGGGGGGGGGGGATGTCTGGCCGGGGAGGGGGATCTGTGCTGCCCACCCTGCACCGGGGGCTGTCTGGCTTGTACAGCCTCGGAGGTCGATGGGATCTGTGCTGCCCACCCTGCACCTGGGGATGTCTGGCTTGTGCAGCCTCGGGGGGCTGTCGTGTAATGGGGGGGTTGTCTATCCGGGAGATGGGAGCTGTCCTGCTCAACCTGCACCGGAGGCTTGTATAGCCTCAGGGGGTCTTTCGTGCTCTCTTTGCCCCTGACGGGGGGGGTCATCTGGCTTGTACAGCCTTGGGGGCTGTCGTGCCTTCCTTGCCCCTGGGAGGAGGATGTCATCTGGCTTGTACGGCCTTGGGGGGCTGCCGTGCAATGGGGAGGAGCGGGGAGTCTGTCTGGGGAGTGAGATCTGTCCTGCCGACCGTGCACAGGAGAGTGTGTGGCTTGTACAGCCTTGGAGGTCTTATGTGCTCTCCTGGGAGAGAGGGGATCCTGAGAGGGGAATGTTATCTGGCTCGTACAGCTTCGGTGGGATCTGTGCTGCCCACCCTGCACCGGGGGCTGTCTGACTTGTACAGCCTTGGGGAGCTGTCCTGCCTTGCCCTTGAGAGGGGGTATCATCTGGCTTGTGCAGCCTTGGGGATCTCTGTCCTGCCTGCACAGCCCTAAAAAGGGGGGTCATTTCGGGGTGTATCATTTAGCTCATTCCCCCACCAGGCATGGGGGGTTTGCAGCCCCCAGGGGGCTGTGTCTGTTCAGAGATGGGTCTGAGCAGGTCGTTGTCGTTGTCACTCCTCAAGCCAGTTCCCTCTCTCATCTTGGCCTCCAAATGACACATCCAGAAGAGATGCTCAAATCCGGGCAGATCCCAGCTCGGGGGCAGGAGAAGCCTCCACAGTCCCAGGCAGGGATCAGCACCCCAGCTCCACATACTGACCCTCATGGGAGGGGTCCCCGGTGGGGGTTAAAGCAGAGACCCCCAACTCCATCACTGGGGACGTGAACTCAGTTAGGGTTTCCTCCTGTCCCCATCTGCCTCCCTTCTTGCCTCGGGGTGTGTGTGTGTGGGGGGGGTGTGTGCACAGACCCAGGTGTGCACACTTGGTGTGTTCTCAGCCCCCCTGTGCACACCCATCTGTGCACACCCAGCACAGCAGCACAAGGCTGTGCACGCCCACCCTGTCCCCACACACACAGACCCCCCTGAGGTGACAGCCCAGCCAGGGTGACCCAGCAGGGAGGCTCATGGAGCCAGGCTGGGAGCAGCATCACTTCCAGCTCCCTCCCTCCTGCAGGGATGAGGCCCTGGGGGGACACTGCGGGGACACCCCAGGAGTTGGTGTGGTGAGCAGAGCCCTGCCCACCAGGGAAACTGAGGCACAGAATGCTGGGCATTGCAACAAGGGATGAATGATGAGCCAGAGGAGATGGGATCATCCTGGGCAATGCAGAAAGGCCAAGGCAGGATCCTCCAGACCCCTGTGGTGGAGCAGCTGGCTCAGCCCCAGCCCCTTCCCTACCACATCCATTCCCTTGGCTGTCTGCTTCCTGACTCTCTACTTCCCAGCAGCCCTGCCCCAGGGATGGCAGAGCAGGCCCATGCCAGGGCGGGTGCCAACACCGGGCATGGCAACCAGCACTAGGGCCACCTTCCCTCCCCTTGCCACTTTGTGAGGCTCTCACTCCCATTCTGCCTCCCACTGCATGTAAAAGCACTTCCAGACTCCCACAGAGTCAGAGCAATGCCCATGGCAATGGATCAGGACTGCGTGGCACCCCCACCCCTGCCACATGCCACTTCCCACAGCACCCACCCTCACAAACACCATCCTGGCAGGGCTGCAAGAGTTTCAGGGTCCCCCCAGATCCCCAAGGAGTCCCTCCTTGCAGCCAGGGACGTGCCAGGCCCTTCCCAACCCCTCCAAGGCCTCTCGATGTGTTTTTGATTGCTGTCTCGTGGCATCTCCTCCTGCCAGCGCCGCAGCCCCAGGGCAGCACAGCCCTGCTTCGAGCAGGATGTGCCTCCTCTGCTCACTGTCAGCACATCGCCTGCATGTGCTGACACACGTGTGGGACACGTACACGCACACATACACATGTGGGACACACACACACACACACGTGGGACGCACACACATGGGCCATGCACATGCACACACACATGTGGGACACACATACACACACACACGTGGGATGCACATACACACACAGGACACATACATGCACACACACATGCAGGACACACATACACACACATGGGACATGTACAGGCACACACACACGGGGGACACACACAGGTGGGACAAACAAACACACATGTGGGACATGTACAGGCACACACACACACATATGGGACACACACATGTGGGACACAAACGCACAAACACACATGTGGGACATGCACATACACACGTGGGACACAAACACACACATGTGGGACACACATACACACACATGGGCCGCATACATGCACACACACACGTGGGACACACATACACACGGGACACATACACACACACACATGCAGGACACACATACACACACATGTGGGATATGTACAGGCACACACACATGTGGGACACGCACACACACACATGTGGGACACACAAACACACACACATGTGGCACACACACACATATGGGACATGTACATGTACACACACATGTGGGACACACACACACATGTGGGACACACAAACACACACATGTGGGATATGTACAGGCACACACACATGTGGGACACGCACACACACACATATGGGACACACAAACACACACACATGTGGCACACACACACATATGGGATATGTACATGTACACACACATGTGGGACACACACACACATATGGGACATGTACATGTACACACACGTGGGACACACACACACATATGGGACATGTACATGTACACACATGTGGGACACACACACACACACACATTTCTGTTTGTGCACACACAGACACACACTCACATTATCACACACTGCCTGAAACCCACCCTTTCCAAGCCAAACAGCAATTCTGGAAGATTCCAGTTAGGAAGATTTTCCTTATTTAGCTCAATCCGTCTGACACCCCCCCCACCGAGGGGCCTGCACTCACTGCTGCTTGATGCCACCTCCAGTGCCCACACCCCAAAGCAACTCCCCTCCCACCCTGGCACCCCACACTGAGCTGCTCCCACGGCTCAACTTTGGGTTTATTTTATGCCCCAAACCCTTGTTTGGATGAAAAATAGTCTTATTGGAAGGGAAAATGTTCATGAGAAGATCCAGCGTTCTTTCCCAAGAAAAGGCCTGGCTTTTGATCAAAAATAAGCTTAAAAAAAAAAAGAAGTCAGGAAGCAATCTCCATGCCTTGAAATTAATTATTTCCAGGAGCTGAATTCTTGCAACCTGCCCCTTGTGGTGCTTTCCTTCCCACACAGCCGTTTCACCCATCCCCACATCCACACTGGTCCATCGTGGTGCCCAAGCCCCTAGACCCCAGGCAGCAGGATGGCATCATCCCAAAAATCTTCTTGTCTAAATATCTCCAAAATGTCATCAAATCTCCAGCTCAGCATAAAACCAGCTTCTCCCATGACTCCTGGGCTTTGAAAGCCAAAATAAAACCATCAAACCTCCTCAAAAACCTCTTCAATCCCCACACCAAAACCCTGGGTTTGAAAAACCTGCAGGAGGGCAGACAGAGGGCACAGGGGGAAGGCAGGGCACCAGCAGGGACCAATTTGTCCCAGTGGGAAGCACCAGGAAACATCCAACTGTTCCTGAGGATAACAAAGCCAGAACCAGCAGTTCAGCCACACATGGGGGTGATCAGCCCACAGACCCCAAAACTCCAGGCAGTTCCTGGGAGGATGACTGCTAGAGGGACACGGTGACATGGACAACTGACAGCCCCAAGCGCTTGCTGGAGGTCAGAATTCCCTGAGGCAGAGCCAAAATCTGGGACAGCTCATCCCCAGGGGGGGAGCAGGGAGTAGAGAAGCAGAGGGGAAGGGGCTGGATATGTTGGGATCCTTTGGGGACTCCTAGAGAATGCACGGCACCAGTGGGGCCTGAAGGATGTCACCTCCCTCACCTCCCAGGAGCCTCCGACCTCCTCAGGGCCTGGTCACGCTGGGACCAAGGCAGGGTGACAGGGCTGGGGATGCCCATCACTTTTCCCCAGGGACCAGATCCTGCCCCTGTGCTGGGAGCAGAGATCAGTCCTTGCAGGATGTCCTGTACCCAGCTCCCCCATATTCTTGGATCAGATTCCTACACACCCCAACTTCATGACTGAGTTTCCACAGAGCCAGAGGGGAGAAGGGCCCCCCAGCTGAGTGCACGTGTTGGAGTACCTGAGACAGTGCTGGAAGGGGTCACACGGGAGCCCATCACCCACCCAGGGATGTATCTGCTTTCGGGGATCCCTGGCATGTTGTAGGTGGTGCCTGCAGCAGCCCCTTCCTGGGAAGACAAACCCAAAGCAATTCCCAAATCCTCAGAGATCCCACACATCCCTTTGCTGTCCCACCCACTGGGATCCCTCTGTCCCACTGACGTGGGCACTGTCCCTCTGCCATGCCCAGCCGCTGGCACAGCCTCTGCCCGGCAGTGACCACCCACCAGCCCACCCAGAGCGGCCGACCCGCCTCCCCGGGGGCAGCCCAGGAACTCCCGCACTGGGATTATTCCTCGCCTCTATCCAGCTGCTTTTCCCCAGGGCTCGCGGCTGCTCTGGGTGCTTCTGGGGGCAGAGGGGTCTGCAATGGCACCGGGAGTGGGGCACCATGCCAGCCATCTCCTGGAGTAGCCGGAAGGGATGGAGGTGCCAGGCACAGTGGCTGCACCAGTGGCCGGGGGCTCGGTGAGGTGGCAGCTGTGCTACGACATGAGGGGCAAGACCTGGTGGATGGTGAGTGAGGGCGGCCGGGGGCACAGGGCTGGGTATCAGACACTTGACTTTGGAAAGGGGGGGGGGGTCGATTGTGGGCAAAAGAGGGACCTGGGGCCAAGGAGGGGGAGGCTGTGTCACAGTCCTGGCTGGGAACGGGGAAGGGAGGGTTGGGATGGAACCTGCTCACCCGTGCGTGTTTGGTCAGGTTGTTTCCCTGTTTCTGGGGGTTCTGTTGGATTTCTGTTCCTTCCTGCTGATACTGGCCTTGCCCTGGGACACCAGGCTGGGATGTCCTTGCCCCAGCTGACCGTGGGTACTTTGCTCCCGGGACTGTTCTTGGAGAAAACCCTGCTGCTGGCAGGGAACAGCATCTCCCTGCTTGGCCGTGAGGGTCTCTGCTGGTGTGAGCCCCACCCAACCTCTGCCAACCCTATCCAACCCGTCCAGCCCCTGTCCTTGGGATGGTACCTGCGAGGGGACCTCAATGCGTCTGTCTGTCTGTCTGTCCCTCAGCACCTGCCCTGGCTCAAGGTCTGGAGCTGAGGATCACCTTAAACTGGATTTAAAGACTGGTTTGGGTACAACCCTGGGCTGGTTTTGGGAAGCAGAGGAATCCCTCCACAGCTTCACAGCGAGAGTTTGAGACAGGGAATGCAAATCCCCAAGCTCCCAAAGCACCCCACAAGTCTCCCAGGCTGGGATTGCTGGGATTACTGGGAAGCAGACAGGCTGAGCAGATTCCTACTGGGAAGCACAAGCCACTGCCATTGTTGTGACTCGGGCTTGTGGAGGAGCCCCAAAAAACCATCTGTGACCAGCACAGAGAGCTCAGAGAGGGGCAAACCCCACGGGCACTCAGGTGTCCCCCTCCCTGTGCAGGGATGGTGCCTGGCATCATGCCAGCTCCACTGTGGCTCGGGCACGGAGCACAGGGACAGGAGACCAGACCCTGCCCTGCATGACCCCGCCGTGGGCAGCTGCCATTTCCAGGGCAAGAGGCTGGGCCACAATCAAAGGGCTGGAGGTTGGGGGGCACTGACAGCCCCTGTGCCCAGCGGGAACACGGTGCCCCTTCCCTTGGGAGCACCCACGCTGCCCCAGCACCCTGGTGCCCTGCCCGACGCCAAACAGAGCCGGGGCTTCAGAGCAAGAAAATTGGGCCTTTGAGGCAGCCCCCGCAGCCACTGGCGCAGGGAAGCCGGGTCGGGCCAGGACATGGGGGCGGTGGGTGACGCTCAGCCGGCCGGAAGAGGGACTGGCGGGAGCCCAAGGCCTCTGGGGGGTGTCAGGGTGGTCCCACTGCTGGATGTCCCATGGGGCGCTCGAGTCTCTCTGGGGCAGGTGGTGCCGTGGTGCTCGCAGAGTTTAGGAGGGTTGGGGAGAGGGGTGGCTGCAAACAGAAATGGGACCCCAAATCCCAAATCAGACCCGTCCTTTGAGCTTCATCAGCCCACCAAGGCAAGAAGTACGTCAGCTGCCTAATACCAACCCCCAAAACATTTTGGGAATCCACCTTCTGTGCCCACACCCCTGGGAGGTGCCAGCAGCCCCCAGGACTGTCTGTCCTCATCCTGGGAGCAGCAGCACTTGGAAGAACACTGTTTTGCTGAATCAGGCCTGAGTGGAGATGCTTTCACCAGGAGCGACAGATGTGGGATGCTGCAGCCTCTCACTGGCTCCCATTTTGGGATCTATCGCTGGGAAAGTACCCTGGGAAAGGTTAGACAATCCTGGGAGCTGGTCCAGGTTCAGCACACACTGCCAGCACCAATTCTGCCCCACAGGTTGCAGCTCATTGCTGCACCCACCCTGCCCAGCTGGGGGGCACCTGAGCTGGGGAGGGGTTCTCAGCATTTGGGTTCCCCCATACAGGTGTTTTGTGTCACCCCGTGGAAAACAGGAGCAAATGGAGCTGATGCAGAGGGACCTGGTGTCCAGGCTTTGCCTCAGCCCCTCCCAGCACCCCCAGCACCCATCCACCGGGGAAGGGTGTGATAGATTGACCAAGGGAGAAAAAAATTAATCAGGCTGGAGGTAACTATGAATTCCGTGGCTAAAAATACCTCTGCGGCACCTCCTGCCGAGACGTCCCCGAGCAGAGCCCCGAGGAGCCTGGATCTCTGCTGACACCCCATCGATCAGCCCCTCCTGGCAGGGCAGAGCCAGGATCCTCACAGGAGTGTTCCGTGGGCTCTGCTGGCTCCGGCACAGCCGATTCACTGCCGAGCCCCGGCAGGATGCAGAGGGTGGATCCGTCCGTGCTGGCGCACAAGGCCCTGAGTCAGCAGGTATCGAGCGCAGGGCGAGGCCGTCCATCCATCTCCTGCCTCAGGAGGGAGGCAGGAAAGCTGCTCGCCAGCATCCTGCATGGAACAGCTCCGTCAGGGCCAGCTGTGCTGGGGTCTGTAGGTCGGCCCTTCACCACTGCAGTGGTGATGAGGTGCCCGGTGCTGCCCAGGGTTGGTGCCACCTGTGGCACTGGTCCCAGGCAGCACTGTGGCCCCTCCACAGCACCGTCCCTTCCAGGGACAAAGGGCACCAGTTTTACTGGTGGGTAAAACTGGGATCCTGCACCCCCACCATGGGCTGTGCCTGGTGAGATGGGGGTGGCTTTGGGGTAGGAGGTGACTGGATATCCAGGTGTCATCTCAGCATCCCGTGTCATTGACCCCTTCCCTGGGGTGGTTTCTGTAGGTTCTATACAAGAAAAGACTGTTTCCCCCCCAGTTTCCCGGGGGAATGCTGCTCTGGGTCTCCCCGGAGGCAAGGGCTCCCCACCGACTCAGGGCCCAGAGCCAGGGGGTCCGAGCCCACCAGCACATCCCCAAAGACAGCACCGGGGTGCCCGGGTTCCCCGGGCAGGTCTCAGGCGGCTTCCCCAGGGCAGCCAGAGCCGGGGCATTGCCCGGGCCGCGGGGGCCGGAGGCCACGAGGAATGGGCGCCCTGCGGCCCGGCCGGGGCTCGCCCGTGGGCGAGCACTAGATGGCAGCAGAAGAGCGCGCTCGGGCACCGGCACCGGCACGGCAACGGGAACGGGCACGGGAGCGGGAGCGGGCACCGGGACCGACACGGGCAGCGGTACCGGCACTGGCACGGGCAGGGGAAGGGGCACCGACACGGGCACGGGCACCGACAGCAGCACGGGAAGGGGCACGGGCACAGACACGGGCACGCTGAGCCCCGACACCGGGGGGCACCCCGGGGGCGCTGCGGGGACAGCCCGGGCTGAGCCCGGGCACACCGGGGGGCCCCGCCGGCCGCTCCGCCGTGTCCCCCCCGGGGCGATTTGCAGAAGCTGTGGATGGTCAAGGTTTGGGGCCGGGGTGTGGGGGTGTTTGGTTCAGGGTGCGGGGACACATGGGGATCCTGGTCAGCTGGCACCCAGTGTGTCCTGGCCCGCTGTCACCTCCTCCCCTGGGTGCCACGGCGTGAGGGGGCTCCCCTCCCACCCCAACACACACATGCTTGTGCACACACACACACGTGCACATGCACACCACACACGGAGGCACATACGTGTGCTGGCTTCCAAACACATGGGAATACTTGTGAATACATGTGGATGCACACACATGTGCACACTCCTGTGCACGCACACACACACGCACACACACACGTGCACACCACGAGTACCCGTTTGCATACACCTCGAAAACATGCACACACACACAGATGAATACACACACATGCGTGTGCACCCCCATGTGCACACACATACACACACATGCACACCCACAAGCACGTGTGTGCACACTGGAGGCTTGCACACCTTGAAAACACGCATGCACACACACATAGAGATGTACAGACACATGTGCACACCCCTGTGCGTGTACACCCCATTGCACACACACACACACACACATGTGCACACCCACAAGCACACGTGTGCACACACAGAGGCTTGTACATCTTGAAAACATGCACACACACACACACAAACACACACACCGGTGCACACACACACACACGCACACACAAAGGGCACACACACACACACAAACACGCACACCGGTGCACACACACCCACCCCCCCCCACACACACACACAAACACACACACCGGTGCACACGAGCACACACACACACAAAGGGCACACACACACACACAAACACGCACACCGGTGCACACACACACACGCACACACAAAGGGCACACACACACACACAAACACGCACACCGGTGCACACGAGCACACACAAAGGACACAGACACACACATACATGCAGGCACACACACGCTCACAGCACCTTGAACACACACACACAACAACCCACCCTGGCACACCTGGGCCCAGGCAGGTGCCTGCACACACCTGTGTGCCCTCCCGTGCCCGTGTGCAGAGCACACACACGCACACACACACACCCCCGCAGGTGCTCACACACACGTGCACACGCGTGCACAGCCCTTCCCAAGGTTCCTCGTTAAAAAGTACCCGGGTAGGTAAATAGGGGGCAAGGCTGGGGGCCGCTGGCGGGGGCCGGGGTGGCCGCCCTGGGGGGGCTCAGCCCAGCTGCTAATGACCCACGGCCGGTGCCAGCTCTCTAATCCGTGCAGAGGTTCAGGACAAACTGTACCAGCGATTATATAAACCGACTCGCCTCTATTTATTTAATTCCCTTTTATTTATTTACCGCTCAGCCAATTGAAGGCGGGGGAGTGGTGCATCCCCCGGCCCTCTCCCGCCCGGGCCGCCCGCCAGCCGGCACTGAGGGCTGCCGTGTCCCCCAGCACCCCCTGTGTCCCCTGCCACAGAGCTGCTGTGGGTCCTGGCACACCAAGTGTCCCCTGTCACAGGGATGCTATGTCTGCTGGCACCCTACGTGTCACCGGCCACAGGGCTGCCATGGGTCCTGTCCCCTCGCCACGGGGTTGCCGTGTTCCCTGGCACTCAGTGTGTCCCCCTACCACAGGGCTGCTGTGGGTCCCACACCCTGCGTGCCCCCCTGCCACAGGGCTGCGTGTGCACACATGTTCCTCAGTGTGCCCGTGGTGGTGCCCGTGCTGGGTGCTGGGGGAACAGCAATGCACGTGTGCCCACCTCTGTGTGTTCAACATGTGTGCACACGTGTGTAAATGTGCATGCAAGCACGCTGATGTGTGCGTGTGTGTGCACACATGTGGCTGCACATGCACAGGCATGTGCACGTGCCCACGTGGTCACACGTGCACTTCCATCCACGTGTGCCAGCACATCCGTGCACAAACACCCCCAGGTTTGCGTGCTGGCACCACACAGGCAGCAGCCGCTCTGCCAGCTCCTGTCCCCCGACCCAGGAGGTGACATGAGGACACGAGGCCCCAGTCATGTCAACAGCCTGACGGGGCCCAGGCTGAGAACTGGGAAGGAAGGGGAGGGGGGGCAAGTCCCACGGGGAAGGCACAGGATGCTCTTGGGGCCCCCCCGGCCCCCCAGCACACGGGGGCATGCTGAGCTGACACGGTGCCCCCCTGACCCCCTTCTCCCTTCACGTGGGGGGGCTCAGGGAGCAGCTGAAGGGGCATGGGGGGGTTGGGGGGCTGCCCCCTCCCCACGGCATCGCCCACCCTTTCCCCGCCGTTACATAAAGGCCCGATGACAGTAAATCAAGGGGCAAAACTTCTCCCTCGAATTAATAACTGACTTCCTGCGGTTGCAGATTCACCCTCAGTGCCTGTTTGTACCCCCCTTCCCTCCCCCGCTTCGGTTAATGCTCCCGGGTGCTGTTTGCCATTAACCAGCTCCAGCACCACGCAGAGGGCGAAACTGGGGCTCAGTTATCCCAGTACAGCCCGGGCAGGGATGCGGTGGGAGCCCTGTCCCCATCCATCCTGACCCCACTTGGGCAGGACTGGGGGACCTGTGATTCTGCCACCGCCTGCCTGGTGCCCTTGGCCATTACAGCCCAACAGCTCCTGTGCAGGGACAGGGCTGGGAACATGGGGGGCAGTGGGACATGGTCAAGGCTCCCTCCCGTCCTCACACCAGGTACAGGATCCCTCCACACCCTCCCCACCTCCCTGCAGGCTGACCAGAGGGGTCTGGCATAGCCTGGCAATCTCCCCATCACCAGCATCGCCATCCCCATATCTGCGTCCTCCCCCCGGCAGCCTCCCAGTTATCCCTGCGCTCCCATTTTGTAACTGGGAGCAGGCCCGGCTCGCCGGGAGCTGGGGCTGGAGCTGGGGCCAAGCCATTGTGCTGCGCCGCCGACTCGTGCGGGAGAGCGGGTGCTCCCGGATGAACCCGGCTGGCGCAGCCGCTTCCTGGTGCATTTCTTCTATATTCCCAAAGAAAAACCAAACAAAATTCTTCTTAAACCAGTCAAGGTTGCTAAGAGACAACAATGTGCTTTACATGGTGCCTTATTGACAAAGCCCAGCTCTTAATAAGCTCCGAAATGAACGGCGAGCAGCTTGGGGAGCCCACACGGCAGGGCCGGGCGCTGCCGCCTCCTTCCTCCCGCAGAACAGCCCCAACCCTGCCCCTGGCAGCCCCAGGGAAGGGCCCTTCTCCCCCAGGGCTGGGGCTGGTACCCCGTTCTCACCCCCCGTCAGCTCCGCTGGGAGCCCCGGGCACTCCTGGGGTCCAGCCATGCCCCGCTGGCACCAGCAGCCTTTCAGAGCCGCCTGCTTGGCACAGGTACAGTGCCGAGCGCCGCCTCCGCACCCGTCTGCCAAACACCCACCGGCCCAGGCGCAGCCGGAGATGCTGGCGGCTCCCTCGGGAGTGGGAGAGGAGCTGGTTGGATCCACGCTGCCCGTCCCCGGGCACGGCAGGGTGCCGGGTGCCACGGGCCGCGCCGTGGGCGATAAACCCATCACTGGTGCAAGAGCAAAGTGTTACGTGCGGGGCCAGACTCGGTGTTGGCACCGCCGCGGCAGGGTCAGGCTGTGCTCCTTGGCACAGGTGCTGAGCACGCCGGGGCTGGGCCGGGCTCTGCCGCTGGCGTGTGCGGGCAGGAGCGGGCAGGTGCCGGTGCCAGGCAGGGCTGGCAGCCAGCTGGCATGGTGGGGAGGCTGTGGGCTCTGTGAGCAGCGGGCACCACCCTGGAGCTGGTGAGGGGGGATGGTGGGATGTGCCCAAATCACCCCCTCTGCCACTCACCCGCCGTGATGTGCCATCCCAGCTTGTCACTGTACTGGGTATCCCCAAGGGAATGGCTCCATCACAACCAGCCTGGGGACCCCAGTGGGGACAGCACAGGGGGTAGGAGGACAAGGCATGGACAGGAGGTGATGAGAGCAGTGAGGAGCTGGTTGGGGGGGCACAACACAAATATTGGGGCAGCTTGGGCTGAGGCCAGGGGGGTGCTCTCAGTGCTCCAGTGTCTGGCTCCACCGTCCCCCCTTTGCCGCAGCTCCCAGAGTTGCTCAGCGCCCGAATTTCTCCCCGCACAGATGATGTGGGTGCTCCAGTCCCCACAGTGGGATGAACTGGGCCCCAGGCATCCCCACAGCCCCAGCTCTAGGAGCTGGCTCAGTACCCAAAGCAGTGCCAAAGCCAGCCTCAGCCCCTGAGGAGAGGGGGTGCTGCAGGCTTCTGGCTGCTCCCAAAACAGTCCCAGGGGAAAAACACGTGCAGGAGTGCACGTGTGAGGAAGAGGAGGATTTGGGGGGGAGGGGTGGATAGCACCCCACTTGCCCAGGCCCCGGGCACCGGGGCACCCGTCAGCACATGGAGCCTGGGAACGGCGATGGCTGAGTTGACTTTGGCTGGGGATGGCTCCCGCCTCGCCCTGCCCACGGCGGCGCTTCCCAGCGCCAGCCCCTGCGGCCTGGAGGGGATCCAGCACCCCCATTCCCCCATGGCACTGCCCCTCTGCACCCCTGGGCGCTGGGGGGTGATGGGCACAGGCAGAGGGAAGGGGAGTGCCACCCCAGAGCACCCCAGGCTCCGCCAGCCCCCCCTCCCTGGAGGGCTCGGGTGCCCCTTCCCCCAGCACCGGGGGCAGGTGGGGGCCAGGGCCGGATCCGCGCCTGCCTTGGCCACGTCCCCAGCTTTTCAGCTTAGTGCTCAAATCAGCTTGTGAGGTGCCGGCTGCTTAGCACCCAAATCCCCAGCCAGGGCTAAAAATAACCCCCCAGGCCCAGCGGGTGGCAGCTGGCACCGCTCGGCACCGCCTTGGCACCGCCGCGGAGGGGCCCTGGAAATGCCACTGCTGGGGGGGCAGGGACAGGGACCGGGAGACGGGAGCTGACCCCACGGCTCACCCGGGTGCCCTCACCCACCACGGGTCACCTGGAGGTTCCTGTCCCCGGGACAAGAGAGGTGTCAAGGGGGAGGGGTGGCCCAGTGTACCACCAGTTCCTCCCACTGGCACAACTGGGAGCGGTGCCAGGCACGGCAGCCTCGCAAGCGAGGCTTTCCCAGCTGGCAGGACCTCTGCAGTGACCTGGGAGGGGATTTCTGGGGAGGCCTTAACATCCTCATCCTTCCTCTGTGACACGGGCATTGCCCTCACACCCCCCTGATCACCCTTGTCCCTGGCACAGCCCTGGTGCTCAGCTGGCCTGTGATGGGTTTGCGCAGCCTCAGCCCCCAGGGGAGTTATCTGGGGGTGCTGGTGCCGGGACCCCTTGCCTGGGGGAAGCAGAGTTGTGCCCACCACCTCCACAATGATGGCCACGACTGCCAGAGAAGGAAAGCTGAACTCAGAAAGCCTCAACCCACGTCCCTGCAACCACCAGGCGTTCAGCACGAGCTGTCACCTGCCGTGGGGCAGCGTCTGCACACCTGGGGGACGGGGACGAGGTGCCCCCGAGCTCCCTCGGGCAGGTCCTGGCGGGCTGGGCCGTGCCGTGCCTGCCTGCAGCACGCTCGGAACATCGCCGGAGCCGTCACCGGTTTAAAAATAGCGTCTCAGCAGAGTGCAACCGCGTTCCCTAAAAGCCATGTGGTTCAAGTTAGAGGATTAATTGGAAATGCTTATTTTGATTTGCAAAGTGATTGGATTTTTCCAGGGCATTTTGAAAGGAAAAAAGTCTGAATTTAATTATCACTATTCCAAAAAGCACCATGGGACCGAGTGTTTGAGGTCGTCTCATGTTTGCTTCACACCCCGCTCCAAAACGCGAGGCGGGCTGCGGGGGACGCGCCGGGGACGCGGTGGGACGTGGTGGGGGTGTCCTGCTGAGTCCCACTCCCACTGTCAGGCTGATCCCCAGCTCCTGGCCGTTCCCAGCTCCCGGCCATTCCGGACCCGAGGGAGCCGGGACAACCAGCAGCCCTTGGCCAGCCCACAGCACACGGCACCAGGCGGGACCAGAGCTCGGGGGGAACCGTGTCAGCACAGGCCAGGCCCGGTTTGGGGAGGGTTTTCTTTCACCAAGTTGCTTTGTTTGTACCAAAATGGATTTTTAGCAGTAATTGCCTTTTTTTTTTTTCGTTCTCAGGGAAAACATCATTTTCAATTACTTTTCTCTGGGTTTCCATTGAAAAATGAAAAGCAAATGCTCTTGCTCGCTGGCAAAATGTGGAAAAATGTCTAGGAATATTTTTGTCCAAATGAAAACAGTTTCAGTTCTTTTTCGAGATCTCTTTTTTTTCCTGAAAAGAAACCACAGTTGCCTTCCCAGTTATTCTAGTCGGACTGGTTTCGAGACAGACTTCCCAGTTCTGAGGCTGGAGCTGGGTTTATGGGGCTGCAGGGCTGCTGGGGGTGCCAGTGCCACCAGGGCACCTCTGTGGACAGAGGAAGGATGTGGCAGGAGCAGGGTGGCACCTGCACCAGCACCTTGGCAGGTCTGGGGTGCACTGGGCTGGAGAGACCCAGTCCCACAGCCAGGAATGCTCCATGTGGGAGGCTGGGGGTGCAGGGTCCTCCCTGGGGATTTGGGAATGTGACCTCAACCCCTCATTTCTGAGACATTTTGGGGCCCAGGGATTGCACTGTGCTCCCCATGGCCCCACTCCCATCTCAGGGTGCAGTGGGGGAGGCTCTGGGGGTGTTGGGGGTGTCAGGGGTCTCGCTGAGTCTGCAGGCAGGGTTGGGATTAGGAATACAGTTTGGCACATGCTGTCCCGGCAGAGCATCCAGAAGCCCAAAGAAACCCTGGATTTAGGAATGGTGCCTCCATTCCTCCAAAATACCCTTTATTTGGAGGCTCTTTCTGCCTACAAGCCCCCCTGGGCAGGTCCAGGCCTCAGGGCTGGCAGGGACACACAGATGCAGGGACACCTGGATGCAGGATGCCCCGTGACCGAGGCTCCGGCTGCGGGAGCCGTTGGCTCCACACACCCCACAGTCCTGCCAGGCCGGAGGAAGGGGAATACAGGAGTCAATGTTCAACATTATCACTGGGCTGAGATTTGGCTCGGCTTTCCCAGCCTGTGACGCTGCCTTCCCCCTCCTTCCCGCTCTGGGAGCACAGCCAGGGTGCCCGGGCAGGTGGGGAGTGCCAGCGCGGGCATTTCGGTGAGTGCCTGCGGGGCCCGGCGGGTCTGAGCTGCCGGATCCCTGCCTGCACACCTGGGCTGGGCCCTTTCCCCAGTGCCCCCAGAGCTCAGCCAGGGAATGCTCCCGGAATGGGGTTCAGCCGTGCAGCACTCCCTGACCCGTGGGCAAAGTGCCATGGGAGCCAGGAGTGGGGCGCAAGACCCCTGACCTCTGCCACGGCAACTGCCTTCACCCTGAAAGGCACCAAAACGTTGGTTTAAAGAGAGTCAGGATCCAGCAGGAAAATCCTCCCCCATGGGTCTCATCTGCTCCTGCCAGCTCGGAGCTGTGCCTCAGTTTCCCCACTTGTAACGTGGAGGGACGTGGTGATTCTCCTGCAACTCCATGGGAATGAGCCAGCGGGGACAGATCCTGCCTTAGGCCCCGGGGGGCAGCCTGGGGTGGGGACCACGGACCTCCTTCTTCACCCCAAAACAGCTGGAGGGTTGGGCTGAGCCCCAAGGCAGCATTTGGGTGCAGCAGCTGGGAGGCTTCAGCCCCAATCCTATGGGAGAAGGAACAGCCCTGGAGCTGACAGCCAGCAGAGGATGTTTGCTCCCGCTGTCACGTGCTTCCCGCCACATATTTAGACACCGGAGCAAGCCCCAGTGACAAACACGGTGCCACTTGGGTAAACACAGCCCCTCTGAGGCCATGAATCCACAGCCGTGGTAGGGAGAGACCCAGGAAGCAAGAAAAAAAGGGGAGAAAAAAGAAAAAAAAAAAAGCGGAAAAGTTGGGGGGGGGGCAAGGGAATGCAAAAAAAAAGGGGAAAAAAAAAAAAAAAAAAAGAGAAAATAAAGGTGAAAAAAGAAAATAAAAGGTGAAAAAAGGAAAATAAAAGGTGAAAAAAGGAAAATAAAAGGAAAAAAAAGGAAAATAAAAAGCGAAAAAAGGGAAAATAAAAGGCAAAAAAAAAGGGAAAATAAAGGCAAAAAAAAAAAAAAAGGCAAGCAAAATAAAAGGCAAAAAGAGCCAAGTAATTGTCTTTAAAAAAATATTTTCCTGCTGGCTCTCTGCAGAGCGGGCTGGGCGAAACGCCGGGAGCCGAACGCCCTGTTTTCCTTGCTTCCTATTAAAAAAAAAAAAAAAAAAAAAAGCAACGCACCACCCAGCAGCCCCGAGCGGGGATACAAAGTCCACTTGTGGCCCCAGCGCTGCACCCTCGGCCGGGCGGCAGCTGGGTGCTGGCGCGGGCGGCTGGCACACAATGGGGGCTGTTGTTGCCGGAGCGGGAGCTGGCGGCGGTTCAGGGCCGGGCAGAGCATGTGCCGGCGGCCAAGGGCTGGCGTGGCTGGTGTTAACTCTCCAGGCCCTGCTCCCAGTGCCCCGGTGCGAAACGGGCAGGGAAGGAACCCAAACGTGCTGAATTCCCCCGCCCCGGCACGGTGCGGGTTGGGGAAACTGAGGCAGGGGGATTCGTCGCCCTGCAGCTCGTTAACACGCTGCCCCCAGCCCTTGTTCCTGCAAGAATTTTGGGTTTACGAGGCAAGGCTGGACCAGGAATGTGAAACATCTCCTGCACCCCTTTCCCAGGGCTATCCAAGGTCCCCCCAGCCCGCAGAGGGTCCCTGGTCCCTGGCACTGCATGCCAACCCCACGGGGACTTGCAGCACCCACTACCCACTGCAGAGCTTCCCCCGGGGCAATGCCCAGGCTTTGGGGCACCATCGCATCTGTCAGCACCCACAATCACCCCCGAGTGCCACCACATTCCTCAGGGAGCCTCCGGCAGGTTCGCAGCATCCCTCACTCCGTGAGCCCAGGCTGGTGCACGCCAGAACACCACGGTGCAGGTGCCACACCAGCACTGGGGCTCCCTTGGCACCACGCTGGGGTGCTGCAGAGGGGGTGACCCTGCAAACCTCAAGGTCAGAATATCCCATCTACTGGTGCCAAACACTCAGGGCCACGTGGCCCCCCCAGCCCGAGGTCCACGAGCTGCAGGTGGGGGCTGCTGCCGCCCCTGCCAGCACCTCACACAGCTCCCCCAACCACAAACCCCATTCTCCCTCCCCACTCTGCCGAGCTGCCCAGTCCCACTAATAAAAAAAATAATAAGGACATGGAAAATTCTATAATATCCCTTTCCAGCTTCTTGGATTTGGCTTTCGCTAATTCGAAGCAGACCCCGGAGAGGGGGGGGGCAGGAGGGGGGAGTCAAATCAAACCAGAATCACTGCACGGAAAGCCAGTTTTTCACAAAAAAAAAAACCAACAAAACACCAAGCCAGCAACCCCAACATTTGAATGCAGCAGGGAAGGGAAAAAAAGTTTAATATGTGCTTAAAAACAAACGAGCAGTGGTATCATTTTTAATTAGGAGCCTATTTTCAAAGCCCTTATTACTTACAGTACGCTCAGCATCCGAGTAATTTTCCTCTCTCGTAAAATCGTGGCAGGGAAGGGGGAAAGGGAGGGAAAACGAGGGAAGGCGAGAAGGGAAAGGGAGGGAAAGCAAGCAAGGAAGGCAAGAGGGAAAGCGAGGAGGGAAAGCGAGGAGGGAAAGCGAGCCCTTTGTGCGGCCGAGAGCTCGGCGAGGCGAACGTCCATGCCAATTTGTCTGCAGTAATTGGTTTAGCTGCAGACAGAGGCTGGCAGTTGAGTCTGTGAGTTGCCAAACTCTTCCCAGGAAAGGGACCCTTCGCCCAGTATCACTTTGGCACGTTCCCCCCCGTTTGTGCCGCTTCGGGACGCGTCGCCGTGCGCCGGCACAATTGGAAGCTCCTTCTGGAAAACTAATATAATAATTCTTTGCCATCCCCTTCAAACTTTCTTCTTGCGAATTCCAGCCCAGTTTTCTCCTCTGGCAAACAAAAGCTTTGGAGAAACCATTTCCTACCACAGCAAAGGCCTTGTCTAAGGGCTGCCTGAGGCTCCGAGGCCGGCGTTGGCTCCAGGGCTGTGCTGGGAGGGCGAACCCCAAACCTGGCCCTGGTGTTGAACTGGTGCAACTGGGCACTGGTGGTTTGTCATCACTGCTGCCGGGCTGTTCGGGCCCTGGCACTGCCCTGGAGCCGTGGCACACGGTGCAGGAAGGGGGGCTTGGGCTGGGGAGCAGGGCGGAGGTGTTGGATCCGGCAGTGGGAGCAGGTACCTCGTTACCTCCCCGCGCTTCTGTTTGCTTTGGCAACTGATTAAAATTCCCCCAGAATTCCCTCCCGCTTCTGGTGGGGCTCCAAAATGCCACCACTGGCCGCTTTTGCCCGCCCAGGCCCAGCTCCCAGGGGCTGAGCCCCCACCCAGGGGACTGGGGTGCCACTGAGTGCTGGGGTGCAGACACACTCACTGCACCCACCACCAGCCACTTTCACTTTCAGCTCCCCAAAGCCTCCCTGCTCCTCCACCCTCCCCTCCAGTAAAGCCATATTTGGGGGGATTTTTGTCCTCCCCCCACCCCTGGGTGCTACTCCTCTCGGCACACATGTATTTTGGGGGTCCCCCCTGGCATTGGGGCGCTGCTGGGTGCAGTGTGTGGGTGCAGAGCCGCTCCCCTGTGCCGAGGGTGTCACTGGGATCGTGGCACTGAGGTGCTCCTGCTCCCAAACCCGAGCTGCCAGGGCCGAGGGGCCTCCAGGGCAGTGTGATGGTGACACGGGGACGATGGCAGGACCCCCCCCTGCCAGCTCCGTGTGCAGGGAGGGGACAAAAAGCAACCTGGGATGCACTGGCCCCAAACAAAGAGACAGGGCCATATTCTTCCCCATTCCTCCCGCTCCAGAAATTTCCCCAAATTCCCCAACACTGACACGACAAACCAGCCCCGGGAGAGAGTGGCCAGACTTGATTTATGTCTTTCTGCGGACAAAAAAAAAAAAAAGGGAGTGAGGAAACGTTTCCTGGTTGCATTTGGGGTTTGGTAGTTGTTGTTGGAGTTTTTTTTTAACGAGTGAAATTGTGAAATTTTGGTGTTTGTAAGAATTCCTGGTGCCTCCATCCACACGTGGCTGAAAACCCCCCCGGCCTGAGCCCCCGGTGTGGGGAGGGCAGTGGCACCGTGGGTCTGTGGTGGTGCTTGAAGACATTTGGCAACCCCTCCAAACCCCTTTTTTTAATGTAAAAAACAAGTTTTATGGTCATTTTGGGAAAGATTTGCTGTGGTGAGGTCGGTGCCGAGCGGTGTTAGAGCAGGGAAAGGGTTGCACGGGCTCTTTGAGGGCTGTTTTCCAACAAACTCAGGGGAAAAGGTGATGTTTGAGCCAATGGAAAAAATACAGAGTGGGGGGAAAATTGGGAATTTATATATATATATTTTTTTACATCTAACCTGCAGCCAAAAATATGATAAAAACCACAGCAAAAATCCTAAACCCCCTTGAAATTCCTGCAGAATAATTCCCTGAAATCTGCTAGCAATTTTTAAACTGAAATCCCCCCCTCGTCAGCAACAATTTCACCAGTTAAAAACCTGCTTTAGAAAGAAAGAGAAAAGGGGAAAAAAAAAAAAATCTCTTTTCATTGCACGTTTTGGCTTTGAATCGAGCCAGGCCAGACCTCTGCCTGTTTGGGACCCAGGCCAAGAGCCATATGCAGGAATAAAGTAAATAAATTCTGGTCAAAACCAGAATATTCTCCTTAAAAGTTATTTTAAAAGCAAAGAAAGGCAGCAACAAAACTATCCCAACATGGATTATTTCCCTTTCTCTCCCTCTTTGCACAGAGGGACGTGGCTCGGCTGTGCTGTTGCACCCCGTAGAATGGGACCTTGGAAAAAACCCTGCAAAAACGCTAAAAATGAGCCCCAAAAAAGGGCTAATGAGGTTGGGGGATGTTTTCCCGTGGTGATGGGGGGGTGACCAGCCCTGTGCTGCTCCATGGGTATCTGCACCCCCTTGGCTGAGCCCAAAAGTTGGCATCGAGGTGTCTTAGCAGCACAAATCAACCATGAAATGCCCTTTAGAAATAAAATCCAGCTTTGAGGTGGGGGACACAAATTTCCACTTGTTCCCAGCGCTGGTTTTATAGACAGGGGGTCGTGAGGCTCCAAACAGGCTGGGATAAAAACCCAAGGGATGAACAAAGGGCCTGATCCAGCCTCTCCGTCTCTGCCGAAATCGGGGTAACTCAGCTCCCACCCCCGGGGTCCAACCCGTCTGAAAAACCCCTTGGAGAAACAGAACTGCACCCCCAAATCCCCCACACACACACTTTTTGTTTTATTTGAGGCAGCAGGGATGGCCTGCACGGCAAAATTAAATTGGGTTTGGATTCCACCCCCGTCCTCAAAATGCTGTTTGCAGGCAGCTTGGAAACATTTTAAAAAAAAAAAAAAAAAAAAAAGGATTTTTGTATTTTTAGTGTTTTTCTGTTTGGGGGTTTCACTGGGAATTGGGGTTCAGGCTGGGGGGTGCAGGCTGGGGGGAGTGGGGACAGTCCCTGTGGGGTCTGGTGGCAGCTCTCCAGCTCCATGCCCAGCGCAGCCCCAAATCCTGCAGCTCCCCCTGGGGCTGAGTGACCCCCCCCAGGTCAGGGGGGCCAGGATTAGGGGTGCCCTTCCCTCTGCCAGGCCCTGACAGCGCCAGGGCACACAGGTGCACTGAAATTCCCCCCACCCTGGGCCACTGCTGTTATGGTTTGTGCAGGATCAGTCCCCAGGCCCCTCGCTGACAGGGAAGAAATGCGATTAATTTGGAGGGACACACTGTGGGATTAATTTGGGGGGACACACCGTGTGCCCCTGGACCACTGGAAACCCGTGGGGGGTTTCTCAGAGTCAAGGCCAGCAGCCCTTCAGCCCCAGCTTCGAATCACCCAGGAAACACTTTTAACAGCATTACAAAAATAAATAACTAAGGCAGTTATTTATTTATCATAAATAAATACAAATAAGTATTTATTATAAATAAATAACTTCTTTATTATCAATAATTAAATAACCCCTTCCCCACCACCCCGCACCCCAACGGAAAGGCCTCGCAGAAGGGAAAATAAAAATCTCAGCCCTGCCTTTTCAACCCCATTTTCCCTCCTCGCCCGCCCTGGCACCGCCAGCCTGGCACAGCCAGGTGATCTCCCACGGCACCCCGGGTGGAACCCAAACATCCCCGTCCCCCCCAAAAACACGGGGGGCCGGGGGGGGAGCCGAGGAATCGCCGCAGAAAAAATAGAAACCCCTGGCAGGAGGGAGGGAGCTGCCAGCGGGCACCACGGCGGCCTTGGAAGTGGTTAAAAATTGGCAAATTCTTTCCCAGGGTTTATTTTTGTGCCGTATCGTGCTCGGAGCCGGGCAGAAAATGCAAACTGTGCTCTGCGAGCGGAGTTACCGCCGAGTTTACATTCCTCGAGGCTTCTGGAGCTGGGACGAGGCGAGGGAACTGCTCATTTCAGTCTTCTTTTTTTTTTTTTTTTTGTTCAGCTTTAAAACAGGGAAGTGGCAGTTGTGTTTTTGGGGGGGGGGTAGCAGATGGGGAGTGAAAAAAAAAAAAAAGAAAAAAAAACCAAGAAAAAAGTTCTAGGGGTTTTAAAAATAAAAATAATTTTCTTTTTACTTTTTTATAGGCAGCTGGAACAAAATTAGATCTCATTTCCATAAGGCCGATGGCCGTACTTGTGTCTGACAAATATCTCAGTAAAAAAAAAAAAATATATTATATATATAATACCCTGTGAATGTACAAATTAATGTCCAGTATCTTGGTATGCACGTGGTGGGTTTAGCAGGCAAAGGGGATACGGGGATGGATAAAATAACCTCCTGTGTATCCAAAATCCCTGTTAAATTTGAGCTGAGCCCTTGTAAAAATGATCAGGCTCACAGTGTGTCCCCCCCCCAGAAAAAAAAA